>NC_056746.1:828073523-828129289 GCF_019279795.1 Protopterus annectens
CAAAAAAACCCGCTACTGAAAAATATGCGGAAACTACAGTGGTATCTAAAAAGCCACTGGTGTCAACATTCTCAAAACCTAGAAGCAATGATTCCTATCATACCTAGCCTACGCCTAGACTTGCCACCAAAACAAGGGACTACCTTTCACACTACCCGCTGCAGCCCAAACCCCTAACAGATGCATCAGACTATGCATGGTAGGCTCACGTGGCACGAAAGTGCATTCAGGACAAATGGAACCCAAGTCAAATGCACCTGCATATCATTCAAAAAGAAATGTTTGCTGTACAGAATGCTTTGACAGTCTTCAAGGACCACATTTTTCTAGGACAACTAATGATAAAGACGGACAGCACCACTGTTATGTGGTACATAAACAAGCAGGGGGGTTTATACATTCTTACCCCCTCTGCAGACTAGCCATGGCATTTTGGAACACAGCCTTGAGCTACCAAGTGCACCTACAAGCTCAATTCCTGCCAGGAAAATTAAATACACCGGCCGACGGACTAAGCAGAAACCTCATGGACCTACATGAGTGGAAACTGGAAGCAAGGATTTTCAACATGTTGACAAGCAAATGGGGGAGCCCAGACATAGACCTGTTTGCCTCTCCCCAGAACTACCATTTGGAAAAATTTTGCACAAGGACTCCCCACAAACAAGCCTGGAAAGTGGATGCTTTGTCCTTCAGCTGGAAAAACCTATCTGTCTATGCCTTCCCCCCTCTGCCTCTGCTCTCCAAAGTACTACTAAAAGTCAAACAGGACAAACCAAGGATGATTTTGATTGCTCCAGACTGGCCGCGCCAACACTAGTACCCCCTCCTGCGCAGTGTGTCATGGTTATCTCCATGGCACCTTCCTCAGACTCCTTCCATGCTGTCTCAGCAGGAGAACCAGATTCTGCACCCTCATGTTCTAATACTGAACCTTATAGCCTGGCTAATTACTTATCACTCCTTTACCATCCCTCTGCAAACCTGTGATGGATATCATTTTAGAGGCAAGCAGACCTAGTACTAGAAAATCTTATGCTGAAAAATGGAGAAGATTCTGTGCCTGGAACCAATTTCAAGGGATGAGCACAGCAGCGCCCAATTTACCTCAGATTTTACAATACTTAACTGAGATGCTTCACAAGGGCCTGTGTTTTTCCTCCATTAAAATCCAAGCCTCAGCCATTTCAGCTCATTATAACACAGAACCTCCCCTCTTCTCTCATCCACTGCTCAAGCAGTTCCTCAGAGGGGCCAAAAATTTGAGACCACTCAGGAGAGCTCCTGCCCTAGCCTGGGACCTTAACTTTGTCTTAGAGAAGCTCACTCTACCTCCTTTCAAGCCAACTGCTACTGCAGACTTAAAATTTCTTTCTTGGAAAACAGCTTTCCTTTTAGCAATCACTTCAGCTAGAAGGGTATCTGAATTACAGGCCCTTGTGGCAGTAAAGCCTTTCATAATCTTTCATGCGGACAGGGTGTCACTCAGAACCAATCCATCCTTCATGCCCAAGGTGGTATCCAGTGTGGCACTTAGTCCATTCATTTGCCAGCCTTCTTTCCCAATCCACAGAATAAAGGGGAACGTTTACTACATTCCTTAGATGTGCACAGACAACTTAGATTCTACTTTGACAGGACTAAGCCTCAAAGGAAATCTGAACAACTGTTGGTAGCATTTGCTGCAGGGACAGAGGGGAAGGCTATTTCAAAGCAAACCATTTCTAACTGGATAAGCCATTTTATTCCTTTCTGCTATAAGCACCATGGAAAACCTATCCCCCAGTGGATCAGACCTCACTGCACCAGGGCTGCATCTACCTCTACAGCCTTTCTCAGAGGACATCCTAGAAGCTGCTACCTGGAGTTCTGTACATACTTTTCACCAAGCATTATCATTTGCCAATTTTCTCTAAATCCAGAGCTGGCTTTGCCACTGCAGTCTTGCAGGGCCTTATAGCTGGCCCTATTGCCATCTAAACTCCTCCTCCCAACCATAGCTTTGGGAATCTACCCAAATGTAATGACTGCAACAGTGAAACACAAAGACCATAGTACAGTTGTGTACACTTACAATAAATGTTGATGTTCGAGTGTATTCATTGTTGCAGCCTGGTTACCCTCCCTCCAGCCCCCTGACTTCTTTTGGCTATACCTCTGTTTTCCTTTACTATGCTTAAAAGCCTTTTTGGTGTATTTGCTTTTTTGTTGGAGGTATATTTTTGTGCTTTTATATTTGTTTCTCATTGGGGGGGCACCTGACATCTGGGGCAAGAAAAACTAATGAAATGGCATCGGCTGCATGTTTTGTACCCCTGGCGCCCTGACATCATGGAAGAAGGGAAAGCAACCGACACAGGACCCAAGACTTTGTTAATCAGGCCAACTGAGGGCAAACCTGCTAGCAGATTACCCAAATGTAATGACTGCAACAGTGAATACACTCTAACATCTACATTTATGATATGTACACAACTGTACTTTCCTCAAATAGCTCATTTTGCCTCCACTTAGATCAGACCGCTCAGGCTGTTTTTTCTACAGGATCCCTTGTTCCCAGGCCTGGAGGATGGATGTCATGACTTTTAGTTAAGATTAAAAGTTCCCTTGTATCTTTCTTCCACTTCCCTTAATCCAAAGGTTCTGTTGAAGATCCAAATGGACATACCAGGAATCTTGTTTATAACTCTGTTTTGGCCTTGGAAACAATGGATGTTAAGTTGTCTATCTCGCCTTCATTCTTGCTGGATGGGTTCGGAGCCGAACCTCGGCTCTGACTCGGCCACTCTAAAAGCTCGAGAGCTAGTTCCACCGGCTCGAGGCTCCCCTATATCCCACAGTGCTAGGCGGTAACTCCTCAGATCTCGTTTGCCGCTATAGCTTTTGAGGTGCTCTTCAACCGGCTCGTAAGGTTAGTTGTTTCAAACTAAGCTTTTGGCAGAATTAGCCCCCTTTAAGTTACTTTTTCTGTATTTAAAGCTTAATTAGGTAGTTTCTTTCCATCCCCTTCCAAATTTTTCCTCGCTTTTTCCCAGAACTTAGAGTTCTTTCCTCAAACTTTTAGGCCCCGTCCCTCCCTTCCTAGTAGTTGGAGTGTCTGGGTTTTTTTCTGAGGAAATTATTTAACTTAATTTAGTTTAAACTACTTTAATTTAGTTTATTTTAATTTAAAGGTAATCTGTGTGTGTGAGCGTGAGTGATTACTTTACTTCTTAGCAATGTCTAAGGAATCGAAGGTCTCAGGCTTTAAGAAGTGTGACTCGTGCTGTCAGAAGATGTCTCTGACAGACGGTCACACTTGTGTATTCTGCCTGGGACCTTTGCACCTGCAGGACTCATGTGCTGTTTGCCATGGTTTCAGCCCTAGAGTCCTGCAGGAGCGTAAAAATAAGCTCATTTTAAGGGACTTATTGAAGCCTGAGGGTCCCCCGACTCAATCTTCAGGGAAACCCTCGAAGCCTACCAGACCATCGGCTCCGGTATCTGAGTCGTCTTCTGGGGCTTCGAAGGCTGTTCGAACATCGGCTCCGGCTGGAGCCGATGATTCTCAAACTCATGTCTCTACTATTTCCTCGGCTCCGGCCAGAGCCGAGGTAGACACCGGTGAGTCGGCTCCGATCAGATTGTCGGAACCGACCTCCAGGAAAAGGTCCCGGTCACCATGTATCGGCTCCGTTCATTCGGCTCCAGCATCACCATTGTCTGAACGGAGCCATAGATCTCTCTCCTCTAGATCGTCAAGACTATCGGATCATGACCTTCAGAGGGTAGTGAGTCGACTTAAGTCCGAGGCACTGGCTCAGATGCTTCAAAGCCCGACTCAACATTCAATGGCTAAATCCCATCACTCAGAATGTTCCTCCTCTGACTCCTTTGAGTTCGGAGCTGGGGCGGCTCGAACCCGAGACTGTGGCTGCGTCGGAACTGATACTGTTGTCTTCCGTACAGTCGTCTGCTCCGATATCTTCCTTGGAGGAATCTCGGCGCCGGACTTCCCTCGTCGGCTCCAGGGGGGCGAGTGGCATCGGACCCTTGTCCGACCCCGCTCTCCCTCTCGGTGCTTCGGCGCTGGTGAGTTCGGCTCCGACATCGGCCTCGGAGCCATCACTGTCGGTGCCGGGGGAGGTTTTCAGCTTTTCGGAGCGGAGACCTCTGGATCTGCCTGACAGGGGTGCCTTCGAGGTCATGAGGAGCGTGTTAGAACCTGGTTCAACCCCACAGTCGGCTCCATCTGCCCCTCCCTCCATGGTGCCTCCAGTGATTTCTGCTCACTCCCTCATCCCGGATCGCAGAGAGCCAGCTCCTCAAGTATCCCCAGTGGGGATCTCCTCCTCTTCCGAGGCCTCTCCTGACCCGGTAGGAGAGCCTCCTAGGAAGAGGCAGTGCAAGAGGAAGCACATGGACTCCCCTGAGTCTGTCACATCTGACACTGATTTAGAGGATTCTGAGGGTTCCACTCGTTCCCCCTCTGAAGATGTCTCCTTTGCAGACATCCTCGAAATCTTAAAACAGAGGGGGAATTGGCCAGCCCTCAACCCCTCAGAGGATGAATCGGTGTATCTTGAGGCGTTTGGCTCTCGCCCTTCCATCTCCTGGGTGTCCCCTCCCTTTGACTCCCTTATGCAAGTGGTGGCAAAGAAGGCCTGGACGGCTCCTGACTCAGTGGAACCCACCCCCAGGAGACCATCAAAATTTATCACTGCCCCCAAGGACAAAGAATTCTTGACCAAAGGCGTCTCTGTGGATGCTATGGTGGTGGCTGCGGCCACCAGGAAGGAGCTAGCTGATCCTTCAGTGCCTGTCCATCCTCCTAACAAGGAGTCTAGGACTATGGACAGGTACGGGAAGCGGATGTTCTCGTCAGCGACCTTTTCTATGCGCTCGCTGAATTACCTGTGTCATTTCACTGCCTCCAGAGAGATTTGCTCAAGGAAGCGAGCGAAATGTTAAAGGATCCAACAGCTGCGGGTTTTCAGGATAGGATAAACTCTCAGCTGGCGACCCTCAACTCAATAGTTAACTCCTCCATGCCTCCTTTCTATGCGGATGGAGCGAGAGCGGCAGGTACAGGTGTGGCCTTACGCCGCACGCCTGGATACAGCTATGTAATTTTGCGGACCCTTTCAAGGCGTCCTTCACTAACTCCCCATTTGATGGATCATCCCTCTTTGGTCCTCAAGTGAAGGAAACCCTGACTAGGTGCGAGACTGAAGGCAAGACTCTCTCTGCCGTGGGAGTCCGTTTTTCTACTCCTCCTAGGCCTTACCCCAAAGGCCAGAAGGGGGGAAAGATGTGGTTCCGCAAACAATCTCAGGGAGTTTTGCCTGACGCACAGAGTCGGTTCCCCTCGAGGCAGAGGGGGGAACAATAATGGTAGATTCCGTCCTAGAGGCAGAGTGGGCCCGCAGAATCAGGGCAGTCGAGAAACCTTCTCCGACAAGCCCTTTCAGCATCCCTGAGGTGTTGCCCGACTGTCCACCTTCGGAGGCAGTCTGGGGAAGATTATCTCTGTACCCAGAAGCCTGGCTATCTCTAACTCAAGACAAATGGGTACAGTCTATCATTTCCGAAGGCTACAGAATCCCATTCTTTCGCATTCCAAAGCAATCCAAAAAATCCCTTCCAGACATTCCACCCAGTCAAAGGGAGCAAGCAGCACTAGAAATTTCAAAGCTGCTTGCAAAAAGAGCCATTCTACCAGTTCCAGCAGACCAACAAGGATCCGGAATCTACTCCAAATTCTTTTTGGTTCCAAAGAAAACAGGGGACTGGAGACCCATTTTGGATCTCAGCAACTTGAACAAGTTTGTCAAGAAAACAAAATTTCGGATGGTCACGCTGCAGTCCATTCTACCCCTTTTGGGGCGAGACAACTGGATGTGCTCTATAGATCTACAGGATGCGTACTATCACATCAGAATGAGCCGACGCTCCAGGAGATTCCTCCGCTTCAGGCTGGGAACCAGTCATTTCCAATTCAGGGCCCTGCCCTTTGGACTCACTACAGCCCCCCGAGTGTTTACCAAATGCATGGCAGTGGTCGCCTCTCATCTGAGACGACAAGGATTCCAAGTGTTTCTGTATTTAGACTACTGGCGCCTTACAGCCCCCACCAAGTTTTTCTGCTTCTTGCCAGAGACTACACCTTCCACACATGTCAAACACTAGGCATTTCAATAAATTACGAAAAGTCTGTTTTGTCGCCTTGTCGTGTTATTACCTTCATAGGCGCAAATCTAGACACAGTCAACATGTCAGCCAGACTCACAGAGCAGAGAATAACAGACATACACAGACAAGTCTCTCTTGTCTTGCAGAGCAACAAGATCAAAGTCCAGACTGATCCTGAAGGTCTTGGGGATAATGGCAGCTGCTATCCCTCTCCTCCCTTTAGCCCGATTTCACATGAGAATCTTACAATGGATGCTCTTCACACAATGGTCATACCAACAACTTCCAATGTCCCATTCCATTGCGATAACACAATCGTGCAGGAATCATCTTTCTTGGTGGATCACATTCCCCCAGCTCTTCCTAGGGTGACCTTTTGTTCCTCCCCCTCCAGTTGCTACTGACAACGGACGCCTCCCTGATCGGGTGGGGGCATTACCAGGGCAGGACGGTCCAAGGCATGTGGCAACCTTTCGAATGCCACTTGCACATAAATGTCCTAGAGATGAGAGCAGTGCTTCTAGCGTTGCAAACCCTACAATACTCTCTTCCCATAGGGACTATAGCAAATCAGACAGACAATATGTCTGTAGTGTGGTACATCAACAAACAAGGCGGAACCAGATCCTACCCCCTATGTCGAGAGGCACTCGGACTGTGGCAATGGGCGATTTCTTCTCAGCGGTTTCTGTTAGCAACGCACATTCCCGGGAAGTCCACTGTGATTGCGGACAAATTGAGCAGAGCTATTCTCATGCCTCACGAGTGGTCTCTGAAGAATTCAGTGTTGGAGAGAGTTTTTCGAAAGTGGGGCCAGCCTTGCTGCGACCTTTTCGCTACTCCCCAAAACAGCAAGTGTGACGATTTTTTTCACCCTCTTTCCCCAACCAGGCCACCCCAGCAGAGACGCCCTAGTCCACGATTGGCCCCGGGGTCTTCTGTATGCTTTTCCTCCCTTCTCACTGATATCTCAACTAATACAGAAAGCCATCGCTCAGAAAGCTTCCATGATCCTCGCCCATTTCTTCACCGTTATCTGTTGGAGCAACCCTGGCATCTGGACCCAGTTCCAGACCTCTTGACCCATCAGTCAGGTCAGTTGCACCACTCCCTCCCTTCTCTGAACCTCACAGCGTGGTTTCTCCAATTCCAACTCTAGCCAGGCTTCCTCTAATATCTCACTCAGTTCGAGATATTTTGATAGCCTCTCATAAATCGTCCACTCGGAAGATTTATCATAGTAAGTGGAAACGTTTTTCCTGTTGGGCGCATTCAAAGGATATAGATCCTTTCACTGCGTCCATTCAATCAGTTTTAGATTTTCTAGCCGAACTTTTTCACTCAGGTTCGTCTCCGTCTACCATCAAAGTTCAATTGGCAGCTATATCTAACTTTCATGTTGGAGTCTGAGTCCTCCATTATGTCTCACAAACTCTGCAAAGCCTTTTTGAAGGGAGTTTTTCTCCTCAAACCACCTATCAGGGATCCTCCTCCTCAATGGGATCTCAACTTGGTTCTGGCGTCCTTAATTCTTCCCCCCTTTGAACCTGCGGCTTCATGCTCAATGAAGTTACTATCTTGGAAAACACTCTTTGGTAGCTATTACTTCAGCCAGAAGAGTCTCTGAACTCCATGCTCTGTGTAGTCGATCCCCTTATCTTTTGTTTCATAAGGATAGGGTATCCTTACGTACTAACCCATCCTTTTTGCCTAAGGTAGCTTCACCGGCTTCACCGGCAAATTTGAATCAAACCATTGATCTTCCTGTGTTCTTTCCTAACTATTCGAACAGATCAGAACAAAAATTACATTGGTTAAACGTTCATCGCCAACTTAGGTACTATTTAGACAGGACCAAACAATTCAGGAAGTCTGATCAACTGTTGTTTCCTATAAAGAAGGTAGAATGGGCCTTCCAGTTTCTAAGGTATCTCTTTCTAGATGGTTTACTTCGTTGATTACCTTTGTGTATGAGATCAGACATCAACAGTTGCCAACCAAACCCAGGGCTCATTCAACTAGAGCTTTAGCCACATCTGTAGCTTTCCAAGACAGACTGCCTATTGATTCGATTTGTTCTGCAGCTACTTGGGCTTCTCCCCATACTTTCATTTCTCATTATAAGTTGGACTTAGCCTCTAGGGATCGAGCCAACTTTGGTTCCACTGTACTCAAGAGTCTGTTCCGATAGGCCACCCGGGACAAGGTGCTAGGGACTCGGTCCCATCCAGCAAGAATGAAGGCGAGATAGACAACTTAACATTTAGAAGTTATGTACCTACCATAACGTTCCATGTTAGTTGTCTTCTTCTCGCCTTCTTTCTTGCGTCCCACCCTCCTTCCCCCTAGCCTGGACAGACCTAGAGGAGGTTGTTTTGTGACCTTTTTATCCTTTTCTCCCACTTTTTACCACACATATATATATATATATATATATATATATATATATATATATATATATATATATGTTTTCCTCTGTTAGGTTTAGGACACCTCTCAGTCAGCCTATAGAGGTGGATTACCCTTTTTTCCATATAATGGAATTTTTTTAGCTGGGCCTAGCTTACAAATGAGATCTGAGGAGTTACCGCCTAGCATTGTGGGATATAGGGGAGCCTCGAGCCGGTGGAACTAGCTCTCGAGCTTTTAGAGTGGCCGAGTCGGAGCCGAGGTTTGGCTCCGAACCCATCCAGCAAGAAAGAAGGCGAGAAGAAGACAACTAACATGGAGCGTTATGGTAGGTACATAACTTCTAATTCTCCATTCATCATGTGACCAGGAGTCATCACAAGTTACCCTATAAAAGCAGACTTGCTCACAAACCGTTCTCTACTTAATCCCAACATGCAGGCTATCAACCTGACATTACAGATGATGGAATTGTAATCCCTTTCTGGTACCCGTTTTCTGAAGGTGTGCTCCAGGGTCTTCAGGAGGAGTGAAACCTACCACTAGGAGATCTTGTATCTCCAGGTTGGAAGTATTTTCTATCTGGTATTGTAAAAAGAAAAAGGGAGAAAATCCTATCCAGACAAGGATTCCCTTTATTCTGTCCTACTTGTGTGAGCTCCTTAGAGCTGATCTTCCAGTTCTTCTGTCAAGGCACACGTATCTAATATTTCTGCATGTATGCCTCTTAATCCTCAGCTTTCTAGAATTGAAGTTGAGCAGTTACAGAAAGGTGTCCTTCACTTGAATCCTGGGAGCGCTATTGCACCTCCTTGGGATCTCAGTTTTTATCTTAGAAAAGCTTACTTATCCATTTTTTGAACTGGCAGCCTGAAGTTCTGTTCTCGGAAAACCATTTTGCTAGTGGCCCTTACCTCTGCTAGAAATATTTCTGAGCTTCAGGCTCTTATGGCCTTATCCCCTTTCCTGAAGGATAGGGTATCTGTTAGGGTTAACCCTTCCTTCATACCCAAAGTGGTAAGACACTTGCACTCCATGGATGTACATAGGCAGGTAAGATTGTGTTTGGATAAGATGAAAGATGTTAGAAAAGACCCACTTTTTTCCAAGAAGGGTGGGTTGGGCAACCTAGTTTACAAGCAGACATTTGCTAATTGGATGTCAGATCCATTTCCTTTTTGTTACTATTGTGGTAAGTCCCTTACCTTCTGTTAAAGCTTACTCTAGAGCTGCTTTTTCTGGGTACTTTGTCAAGGGGAATTGATTCCGGATTGTTCTAGAAGCAGTCACATGGTCATATGTACACACTTTAACAAAACACTGCAGTGTAGATACTTTTTGTAGATCTAGAACTTCCTTTGCTAGATCTGTTATTTCAGGATTGATAAACAGCTCCTTTGCTAGTTCTGTTCTTTCACGATTGGTAGACAGCTCCCCTCTCTCTGGTCCATCCTTCCTTTCTAATTGATAAACCTTGGGACGCGGCCACCAGTATTGGAATACTGCATCAGTGATCCAGGGAAGGACATAGTATAGTTGTACAAGAACATACCGTAACACTAGATGTCTTGCTGATCACTATTGCAGTTATTACATCCCCCTCTTCTTTCCTCAGTTTGGTTGTTCTTTAGGTATCCCTTTGCTCTCTGTGGACTGATGGGGGACCAGTTTATTGCTCCCTTCCTCTCAGTTGACCATATTTTTTTTTTTTGCTTTTTTTTCCCCCCTCTGGTATCTCCAGGTCTCCCCCTTTCTGAGGATCTTTTGCTCCTACATCTGCTTATTTACTGTTACGTCCTCGGGCTTAGGCTATACTCTGGATGTACGACTATATGAAAGGTTTTGACTTTGGTATGTCAGCCAGACTTCTGGTTATCTTGGTGAGATAACCCATCAATATTGGAATAGTGCAACAGCGACAAGTAGAACATTCACTGTTCTGGTAAGTTCTTACAAAACTGTAATTCCACAGTATGACTCTGTAACTAAGCTTTTAAATCATTTCTTGCAACAGCAAGAACAATGTAGCAGTTTGCACTGAGCTGTGTTTTACCTCTTAATTTTGTCTTGTCAGCTTAATTCCCCACCCATATTCTGTTTGAAGTCTGGTTCTAGAGAGCCATAACTAATTCAGCTGCCCTGTCTTTTTTCCATAGGAACTCGACAACCTTCAAATCATTTGAAGATACAGTTGAAAACCTTAAGGTAAACTGAATTCATTTCTGTTCTATCCCCTAGTGAGCTCATCAGTGAAACTAAACTTAAAATAAACAATGTTCGAACTAGGCTGTATAAGTTAATACATAGCTGAAAAGGTTAATTTACTGCATAAGCAGAAGTACAACTTTTTCTTAGGAATTTATAGAGATGCATCACAGAACATAATTCAGAATACTTGCACTATGTCTAGTTACTGCAGTTTAGCTGGTGGAAAATTTTCTCACTGTAGAACAAAACCTGCATTGCCAGTTCTGTTCTATTGCAATAGCTCTAATGTTCGTATGTTGAAGTTCAGTAGTAAAGATAGCAGGGTAGTTTCCAGTGTTACTACTCGAATGCGGGGTGGTGGGTGGAGAGGCATCACAAAATTTAACAGATGCAGTGTTTGGTTTAGTGTAATATCTGGAATCCATATAAATATTTGGACCACCATAACAGAGGAACAATCCCCTGACAACATCCTAAGAGTTGTGCCCCTGTCCTAGTACTAAAACCAGCTTGTCAGTGTAAGTTTGTGTCTGCCAAGATTCCAGAAACTCTGTCTTGCTGCTGCAGTTGAGACCTTTTGGCAAATGCCATTACAATGTCTTGTGGTATACAGGAAGCAAAGGTAGCCAAGAGGTTTTGTTTGAACCACATATGGAGGACTCCAAGTAATCTTGAGGCTGGGATTATGGTATTCCTGAGTTTGGCTGTGATCATCTGAAGCAGATTCTAGGATTTGTGTTAACTGTCACTGTTGCGCATTGTGCTGTTGCTGTCATTTTATGTCCGACTTGTCTGTAAGATCTGCTTTCAGAGTGCAGCATCTGGGCTGCTGCTGTGGGCTCTAAAGTGTTTCTGAAGTTTATTCTAGCATGATAACTTCACATGTGTGTTGCATCACATGGACCTTTGTTTCCTACAACAAATGCGAAAAATTACAGTCCATCTGACTGTCTTCTGACTAATTGGACTGTGTGCAAAAATGGTTTTGTCCTTTGCTTTATTTGTCAATGAATAATTTTCTTTTTCAAATGTATTAGGCAGTGTATTTTTGTTTAGGGTAAATTAAATCCTGCGTTAACTGCTTATTTATCTAGTTCACTGTTGTGTATTTGTATGCTATGTTTTTGTTTATGTACATATTGCTTTATGGTTTTTGCCATTTGGCTTGGATCACGACGGAAAATAGTTTAGTGCTTATTTCCTTTGTTAACCGGGTAATTTACCTGGTTCTGATCTCCTTTGGTTATTGAGCAGCAGGATAAGCATATGGCTTTTTTCCCAGGAAGTAATTTCTACTTAACTTTGGGTCATTTTAGTTATTGTGTTGGTATGTTAACTGGAAATTTTTGACTAGAGAGAATCCATTTTCAAAGCAGGCCCTGGGAGAAAAATTTCACAAATGGAACATTAGTTATATAAATATATGCATATAAAGAAAATTTACAAAACATCATCATCGTTATTATCACATCATCTGTCGTAGTCACTGTAGAAGTGAGTTGTCGCATGTGGGTTTTTCCCATCTTGTATTCCTTCCAATGCAGAATTTTCATCAGTGGTACCTTTGTCCGTATGAAAGTTAATGTCTGTTGCTATGCTAGCATGCTCTGTAACCTTAGTTGGTGCGTGTATGCCTCGTGTATAGTCAGTGATGCTAGGAGCTTTCTTTTGTTGCTTTGTGCTTCACATCTCAAATCAACATCAGAGTATTTTCATGTGTAGTGTCTTGGCAGCAATTGAATATTACAAAGATAAATAACTTTTTACTGTGATTTTGGTTGCTGTTTGTCACAGGATTAGAAGTTGCTGTTTTTTAATGCTTTAGGCCCCCCAGCACAGCACCACTACTGCTCTACTACATTTTACCAGTATAGTAAACCAACATAAAAACAATGTTCTGCTTGTGTCCACCATGTTGTTAAGACTTTTCAAAGGCATTTGATTCTATCTCACACCAGCAACTGCTTATTCAACTCTCTTCGGTAGGACTTTCACAGTACTCCTTGCCATAGTTTCTCGGTTACCTCTCTGAGAAGCAAAAAGCCATTAAATGGTAACAAACCTACTGATCCTTTGGGTATATGTTAGATGAGCGACCGTTCCGATGTTAGAATCATAGATGGTCGACATCATATGATCGAACATTGGAAAGGTCGAAGGTGAAAGTCAATGGCTTTTGACGGGCAGAATGGGATATTTTCCCTTTCTGCACGCGTTCTCGGAGTTGGTATATTTAAGTGGGGGTTGTGTGGGGTGTGCAGGGGGGCTTGCCCCCTGCTCAGAGCGGTAACGTAAGTTTTTTTATTATTATTATTATATAGTTGATGTTTCAAACTTCCCTCATATGAGTTCGGTCATGTGAGGTTCAAAGTTTTGAAACTTCAACTATATAATATAGACCCAATCCTTTCAGCCATTTACTACAGGTGTTCTTCGGGGCTCTGTTCTGGGTCCTCTCTTGTTTAATATATTAGTAACTTCCACACCTCCTGCTACTTTAGTTCAGTATGCAGATGACTCTGCGTTAATGAGTAGCCTCGACAATAAATAGGTTCCAAGACATCACCAAAAAATCTTTCTCCTCTCTAGAAACCTGGCTGAAAGAATCAAACCACCTACTCAACCCCCAAGAAAGCCGTTAATGGTTTCTACCTCAAAAAGTTGCCAGAATCAAAAGCCATCTTTTACCATAAATTTGGCAAATATTACTGTCATTGAAACTGTAACTTACAGTAAACTCTTAGGTGTTACAGTAGATGAGTCTTATATATGACAAGCATATACTGCACACCAGTAAGTCTACACACCAGAAACTAGTTTCCCTTTATAGGTTCAATGAATTCCTCACAGATAACTATAAAAAAAAAGAAAAAAATTAGCCACAACCTTATTGCTAGCTGTTTTGTATGCCGCTGTTATCCTAATAAACTTGAACAATACTCAAACTTTCCTCCTTCCGCAATAAAGTAGCGAAATTTGCCACCAGTTTCCCTCATAGGACCCACCATTGTCATAGCTCAAAGCAATTAAACTGTCTTAAACTGCACAACTACCTAACATTCACAAACTAACGCACACAAACTCATTCATCATCCAGGAAAATGCCCTGCGGTACAAAAGTTATTGCTGCCCTACTGTCCAGAAAGGGACCTCCATTCTAGTAAATTCTTACTACTCACAAATAAGGCAAATAACGGAGACTCACTCGACTTCCCAATACATTGCTAAATTCTGGAATAGTATCCCCACACAAATAAAACTCTGCACTGCTTAAACAACATCTGAACCAATCCTAGTCCTGCACATGTTTATCATTGGGTTAAGATTTTATGCTCACTGTACAACACACTCCAATTACTCCTCATAAATGGAATACTCTCATTGAAATGACAAAACAATTTTTATACGTAACTGCTGCCTGCACAATCTAAGTTGCACGTGGGCTTTCTCTTTAGTATTTATGTATATTTGTTTACCAGGTAGTGTCCATCTGGGCCAGGTGCACGTTTTCAGCGGAGACCCAGAGAAGCTCCAACAGGTATATATATATATATATATATATATATATATATATATATATATATATATATATATAAATATATATAAATATATATATATATAAATATATAAATGTGTGTGTGTATATGTATACATTTTTTTTTTTGTAACAAAGTTTAGGAAAACAGAAAAACTAATAACGTGCTGTTCCATAGGAGAGTAAGAGTTGGTGTGTATTCAAAAAAGTATATCCTGAAGGTGTGCATGAGCATAGCCTGTGTTTAGTTAGATGTTCTTTTAAGAGTAATTAGAATGTGTGACTGTCTGGATTTTTTTAGGATGTGTTGAGGTAGTAAGTTCCAAGTTTTATTTTACTAGAGTAGAGAGAATCTCCATAGAAGTTATGGGATTTAGTTACCTTTAGAATTTGTCAGATCTGCGTGACCTAAGGTTAGTGTTAGGTTGAACTAGATCAATGAGGGCAGGGCAGTTGGGTTTATAAATGATACTGTGGGCAGAGGTTAGTTCGTTGAGAAATAATAGGCTGGGTAATGCAGTCCAGTTGAGTTGATGAAGGGTGGAGCAGAGATGAGATTTATGGGGTAGGTTAATAGCAAACTTGGCTATTTTGTTATAGTAGCTTTCTAGGTTGTTCAATTCAGACTTGTGCAAGTTGGTACAGATTTGGGAGCAATAAAGGAGTGTGGGTAGTAGGTGGGATCTAGCTGTGGATATTCTGCTGGTGTTGGTTAGTTAAGGTTCGTCTCTCGAGAGCGAGCCAAGTTTGATGTGGACTTAATTGTTAGTGATACATATTTGTCAAATTTTAGGCCGTCATCTATTGTTACCGCTAGAAGCTTAGTTTGATTGACAGGTTCAGTTTTTGTACCATTCGAGGAGTAAATAGCGAGAGAGGGTAGGTTATTTTTAGTTTTATTGCCAAAGACAATTAGCTTATTTTTGTTTGAGCCGAGTATAAGTTGATGGGCGGTGAGGTAGTTTATTATGTCTTTGAGAGATTTTTTGGGTTTTTTGTAGTAGTTCCTGATGTGAGGGGGCAGAGCAGGTAAGAGAGGTGTCATCAGCATATTGGATAATAGAGGCTAGTTGACTGGAGGTACTGAGGTTATTGGTAAAAATAAGAAGTCCAAGGATGGTTGTCCTTCAAGAATGCATCTGCAGTCCTGACATATGGGTTGTCCTGCCTCAGGCAGCCCTTCGGTCGGCCGGATTCCAAAGTCTGGGTCCGGCGTCGGCTGATGTCGCCTCTTCCCCGACGTCAGAGCGGCTGGGGTATAAAAGCATCAGCCGACGCCATCTTCTCCAGTCTTTCTTGCCGCGCGGTGCCCGAAGCAGAAGCAGTTCGCAAGTGCCGGTCGGCCAGCTCCTGTGTTTTCAGATACCGATGTCATCAAAAAGCTAAGTACCCCATTGGGGAAGCTTTTCTTGCCTCAGCCGATGTCAGATAAAACTGCAAAAGTTAATAATTGCTCGTCTTGTGGTAAACAAATACCTAATAAGGACTTCCATTCTTACTGCCTTCCCTGCCTCTGCCCAGACCACGACGTCTCGGCCTATGCTTGCTTCAATAAGTGCACACTTAGGCGCCGGGCAGAATTTACTGAAGACTTTTTTGGGGAAAGTTACTCCTATATCATGACATCGGAACTACCGACAGCACATATTTCTAAAAAACGGAAGGACCGGGACCGACATTCTCGGCCCGCGACTTCCACCGACACCACGCTAAAGCCTACCGCGAGTGCATCGGTCTCTTCGGCGGCAGTAATTCAGCCGCTCCAGGCCGACGACACTGCTTTACCGCACACTTTGGTCCCAGAGGCTACCCCGGTGCCGGTTGTTGATTTTCCTCCTGAAACCAAAGCCCAAGATTTGCCTGACACCATACCGGTGGACAAAGTTACTCCAGCATGCGGGGCAGCTAGGCCTCCTGTGTCTGTCTGTCAAGGCCTACACACGTGCTAAGGCTGCCAGCCAGGCTAAGTCTCACCCTCCTAAATCTTTTTCACAGGGTCCCACTTCTGATAAACAGATCATGACTTTAGCTGCAGATCTGATTTCTTTAATCAGGGGCTCTCAGGCTCATCCAGACAGAGGTTCTCAGCCGCCTTCAGACAAAAGGCCTAGGGTTGAGCAGGCAGATACCCTTTCCTCAGATGAAGCCTCTGGTGAGTCGGGCCATTCAGATTACCAGGAAGAATCCTTCCCGGCCTACGAGGATTCTGATGCTGATGAATCCATTCTTTCTGCCTCTCCTCCTGAGGATATTTCTTTCGGGGAAATTCTCCACTCTGAGAGAGCATTTTCAGTGGCAGGGCCAGGATTTCTCCTACTCCAGGAAAAGGCTTCGGACTTTCCTTAAGTTACCCCAGCACAGGCCTTTAGCTATACCCCCAGTGTTAGATGTACTGGATGATGTTTACTCAGACTCCAGTACTTCTCCTGACTCTCTCCCTCATGCTCCTGTCAAGCCAGACAGATATTACAGGGTTCCTGAAACTCATAAACATCTCTTTAAGGCCCATTCTGTTGATCTAGAAACTATTTCTCAGGGGCCCAAAGGAGTGGCCACTTCTACAGCCAAAAATCCTTTGCCCACAGACAGGGAATCTAGGTCCCTGGAGAGGTGGGGTAAAAAAGTTTATACCTCAACCACCCTTGCCATGAGGGCACTTAACTGTCTTTTTCATATGTTTCAGTATCAGGATTTCTTGCTGGATGATTTGCAGAAAAAGTTAGCCTCTCCTGAGCCTTTAGATAGAAAGGCCTTGCAGGATTTGGTTCATAATACTCAGCAGGTTAGCAATCATTTTCTTCAGTGTGGTTATGATGCATTGGAAGCTTCATGTAGGGCAGCTATGACAGGGGCCGTCATACGTAGACATGCTTGGTTGAAAGAACAGACATTGCCAGATCATGTTAAAGTAAAGCTTCTAGATGCACCTCTGGAAAAACACAAGCTATTTGGTGATAATGCACAGGGTGTGTTGAAATCAATTGAGGAAAAGGCTAAATCAGTACAAACCGTCAAAGATTTGCTCCAGGTTCAGCCACCAAGGTTCAGCAGGAGTTGGCCTTCAAAGAATTGGTCCTTTCCAGACACAGACAAGTTCCAAAGGGGAAAAACAGGCGTGCTCGAGGTACTGGACAATACCGAGGCTCCTACAGGGGCCGTCAATGGCAACCAACTAATCAGAGAAGTGGCACAGGGACTTCCACTGCTCCACAGGGACAATCACAATGACTTGACTTTGACACTGCGGACCAAGGCTCAGAGAGAAGCACCTTTAGGCGGAAAATTATCTTTATTTTCAAAAAAATGACACGTTTTTACATAGGACAAATGGATTTTGGACATAAGTCAAATGTTACAGGTTCCACTTCCATACCTTACCAACAAGACAAGGCATGCCAAACCTGCCACAAAATCAAAGGGCAGAGGCACTCAAACAAGTTTCAAAGCTGCTACAAATCAAAGCAATAGAAAAGGTTCCTCCTCAGGAACAAGGCCAGGGATTCTACTCAAGACTGTTCCTTGTTCCAAGAAAAGAAAAGCAATGGAGACCTATACTGGACTTGTCCGCTCTAAACACTTTTCTCATTGTGCCAAAATTCAAAATGCTGGCATTACAGCAACTTCTTCCCATGCTGGGCAAGGGGTTTTGGCTGGTTACTCTGGACCTCAAGGAGGCATACCTGCATGTCCCAATCAGACACAGCTGCAGAAGATACCTCAGATTTCTTGCAGGGTCAGAGCACTATCGATTCTCAGCATTGCCTTTTGGCTTATCTACTGCGCCCAGAGTATTCACGAAATGCCTGGCATCAGTAATTGCACATTGCAGACTTCAGGGGATACAAATATATCCTTACCTGGACGACTGCCTTATACAAGCGGACAGCAAGCAAGCCTTGATAAGAAACTTGGACTATGTCATTCACTTACTACAGGCTTTGGGATACACAGTCAACAATCAAAAATCAAGACTACTGCCATCCCAACAAATAATTTTTCTAGGAGCCAAACTGGACACAAACTCACAAATGGCTTTCCTCACAGAAGAAAAACAAGAACAATTACCAGATTACTTCAAAAGCCTAGCAAAGCACACCCAGATGACTGCAAGGAAAATCCTGCAGGCCCTGGTTTCATGGCATTTTGCATTCTTCTGATTCCACTGGCAAGACTACACATGAGAACTACAATGGTACCTAAAAAGTTTATGGTCTCAACACAGCCACAACTTAGAAGCAATTATTCCACTCATTCCGTGTCTACAAAAGGAATTTTTGTGGTGGGCACAAGCAAGCCAGCTAAACAAAGGCATGTCTTTCAACAAACCTCAAGCAAGCCAAACCATTACAACAGATGCCTCAGATCATGGATGGGGGGCGCACATGGAGGGCAGATGCATTCAAGGGCAATGGGCACCCTGGGAATTGCATCTGCACATCAATCAAAAAGAGATGTTGGCAGTGATTCATGCAATCGAGGCCTTCGGAAAATTTCTTCAGCAAGGTCATCTGCTAATAAAGACGGGACAACACCACTGTTATGTGGTACATAAACAGGGAGGCACCCTCTCTTACCCCCTCTGCAGACTAACAATGACTCTTTGGGAAAAGTCCCTGAAATTGAACATACAGTTGCAATCCCAGTTTGTTCCAGGCAAGGACAATGTTCTGGCGGACAGTCTAAGCAGAAACATTATGGATCCGCACGAATGGATGTTGCATCCAGACATTTTTTCACAAATAACTCATACATGGGGAAGGCTGGACATAGATCTCTTTGCCTCACACCTCAATCATCATCTGAAGAAGTTCTGCTCAAGGACACACCATCCTCAAGCCTGGAGAATGGATGCTTTCTCCTTCAGCTGGAATTCTCTAACAATCTATGCATTCCCACCTCTACCATTATTGACCAAGGTGTTGCTGAAGATCAAAGCAGAACAACCGAAAGGCATTTTGATAGCTCCAGACTGGCCAAGACAGCACTGGTATCCATTACTAAGGAGCATAACTCGTACCAAGCCGTGGCCCCTGCCTCAATGGCCTCTGCTTATAACTCAGCACAACTACAGGACTGTTCATCCCAACCTGCAAACATTGCAACTGACAGCTTGGAGGCTCCATGACTTCTCCCCATATCTCTCTCTCCAAAGAAGTTCAAGAGATCTTACTGGAAGCACGCAGGCCTTCCACCAGAAAAACTTATTCAGCCAAATGGAAGAGATTCGATACCTGGAATGCCAACAAGGGTCAGGATGCATCAGTAATGAGCATCCCACAGATATTAGAATACTTGGCAGAAATGCTTCCCAATGGCCTTTCATATTCTTCCATAAAAATACACGCTTCAGCAATTTCAGCAAAATACAACTGTGATCCACCTGTGTTTTCACATCCTTTGCTAAGACAGTTTCTAAGAGGGATAAAGAATATCAAACCTCCGAGAACCACCAGTGCCTGCATGGGACCTCAACTTTGTCTTGGAAAAATTAACTCTTCATCCTTTTGAGCCAGCAGCATCTTCAGAATTGCAATTTCTCTCCTGGAAAACAGTTTTCCTGTTGGCAATTACTTCAGCAAGAAGAGTCTCGGAGATACAGGCCCTCATGGCAGTACCTCCATTTCTCATTTTCCATCTGGACAGAGTCACTTTAAGAACCAGTCCTTCATTCATGCCAAAAGTGATATCCAGGGTTTCTAAATCAAGCAGTTCACCTGCCCACTTTCTTTCCCAATCCTCAAAATAAAGGAGAAGAGCTTCTGCACACTTTGGACATACACAGACAATTGCGCTACTACTTGGACAGAACAAAGGCCAACAGAAAGTCTGACCAACTATTTGTAGCTTACGCTGCTGGAGTACAAGGAAAGGCAATTTCCAAACAATTTCAAAGTGGATTGGAGCCTGCATCAAATTCTGCAACTCTTTCCATGGAAAAGGTGTACCAGCCAATATCAGGCCACACTCCACCAGAGCTACAGCCACCTCCACAGCCTTTCTAAGAGGGGTGGCTACAAAGGACATTCTAGAAGCTGCTACATGGAGCTCCGTGCATACATTTTCCAAACATTACAACCTGCCTTAATATTCCAGATCCCGAGCAGGCTTTGCTTCTGCAGTCCTGCAGGGCATTTTAGCTACACCATCCTTATCTTAGATCCTACCACCCCCAGCTTGGCTATGGTATTCAACCCATATGTCAGGACTGCAGTTGCATTCTTGAAGGACTTAGTACAGTTTTGTACCTACCATAAATGTAGATGTCCGATAGATATGCAACTGCAGACAGGTTTTCCCTCCCTTCTACCCCTCTGTAATCCTCTTTTTTGGGTCCACTCCCCCTTTTTCAAATTAGCTGGGGATATCTGTTATGGTGTATCTGTTTATTACTGTTGTGCATGTCTGGAATTTTTCTCCATTCTCTAAATTTAGCCTTCCTTGGAGGGCACCTGGCATCTGGGGCAAGAAACACTGGAGAAGTTGGCGTTGGCTGATGCTTTTATACCCCAGCCGCTCTGACATCGGGGAAGAGGCGACATCAGCCGACGCCGGACCCAGACTTTGGAATCCGGCCGACCGAAGGGCTGCCTGAGGCAGGACAACCCATATGTCAGGACTGCAGTTGCATATCTATCAGACATCTACATTTATGGTAGGTACAAAACTGTACTTTCCTTGGTGGACTCCTGAGATGGGTGGAAGGGGAAGAGTTTTTTTCCCATTTGGTAGACTGTTGACTAGAAAGATAGCTGTGAAACTAAGTGAGGGATGTTGTACTGAGGTTATATATAGCTAGCTTGTTGATGTATTTGGTGGGATACCATATCGAAAGCTTTGGACATGTCGAGGAAACTTGAGACAAGCTGGCCTTCATTTTTGAGAATGTTTAGTGTTTTTGAAACTAAGTGGTATTAGTACTATGCTTGGGTCAAAAGCCGTGTTATGAGTTGGATAAAAGGTTATTCTTGAAGTGTTCAGGGAGTTGTTGGTGAATGCATTTTTCTAAGGTTTTGGCTAGGGGTGAGAGAATGGCAGTGGTCAGTAATTTGAGACATCTGTAGCAGAGCCACCTTTGTGTAGGGGGATGGTATGTGATATTTTCCAGAGGAGAGAAACTTATTCGGTGATGGGAGCAGTTCATAAGTATAGATATAGAATTAAGGGTGATGGAATTGGCATCTAGTTTTTAGAAATTCACTGGGGAGTTTGTTGGCTGCAAGAGTACAGGGTTTGTTTTATTAGGCACTTTTTTAGTTTAGTTGGGCTGTTTTGAGGGCATCTTTAAACATAATGGCAGCTTGTGTATCCTATCAGGTCTAAAAATGCTGTAACCTTTGGTTAGAATTTCTTCATCTTTTATATGGGATTTTTACCAGGTCTAGGTTATGACAGTAATGTCTGGTGAGTAGAGGGCTAGGGCAGCATGGAATTCATTTACTTTGTAAGGCTTCCGAGGTTGAAATTAGTGAGGGGTTAGGTGCGGGATTAGTGGGGGTTTGATTTTAGAGTGGTAGAATGGGGAGATTGCAGTCCAGATGGGAAAGGATGTTTGGGCCCTGGGTAGGGCTGAATGTTTGCCTGGAGTTTAATTTGAGTTAGAGAGCAAATTAGAAAGAGTCTGAGCTTGGATATCTAAGTATTTGTGAAGAGTGAATAGAGGAGTACAAGTGTGGATATATTTAAAAGTGAAGAATACTGTGAGTGTGTTGTAAGGTTGTGGAGAGATTTGATTGTTTATGTTGGACTGGGAGTTGTGTGTATTAAATGGGAGTGTTATTGAGTATTGGTTAATAATCTGGCATGAGTGGATGGAAGTAGCATAGTGAACTAGGAGGAGGGGAATTAGTATGGTAAATGAGTTTACAAGGCACGTGATATAAAGTAGAGATAAGCTTAGCAATAGTTAAGTGTGGGAGTAAGAGGAGAGAGTTAGTGATGTATAGGGGAGGGCTATTATTGTGGAAGGGAGAGTAGTGATTCAGTGGTGGTAATGTGTGGGCGGGTGGAAATATAGGTGGTACGTGGATGAGGATTGCGGTGAGTGGGAGTTGGTCATAGGCTAAGCAAAGTAGGGGCATGGTTTAGAATAGATATAAATGTAAGGAAAGGGGGGTGGGTGGGAATGGGTTAGGGTAGTGAAGTGGAGTGAGCACGTGCGTAGTGAGAGCGAACAGAGTGGGCTAGCCCCAGTACTCTGCATGTATGCTGTGCACAAAAAAACTATCTCATTCCCTGTACTGGCTTGGAAGATGCAGTACCTCTGTAAAGATAAACTTTAGAAATAAGTATAGCCAAAGAAAATTATAAAACTTTGCATTGGAGTTCGCACTATTTGCCTATTTGTAACTTCTACCTCTGTGAAATCTTAGAATGTATAAATGTAACTACTGTATGTGTATAAATGTAAATCAAAATATAACTATGTTTAAAGGACAACAATGGGATTTTGTTATTAAATGCATAACTTCTCTGTCTTTTTTCTCCCCATTTACTGTCCCTGCTATGAATAAAGAATACAGCATTTAAAATATTTTAAATTGACTGTTTCTCTCTACTAGAACGGTACCTTACCTAACTGTAGTGGTTTCACTTTCAAAAACATTTGTCCCGCCCTGGAAAAGCTTGCTGCAGTCTCCATTTCGCTGATGTCATCAAGGCTACCTGAATACAGGTAGTTTTCTGGCCATTTCCCTCCCCAAACAGACATCACCACTACTGTCATAAAAACCCACCCATGCTGTGATGACAGCTCCCTGGTCCTTCCCCTATCCATACAGAAAGTAAAGGTTAAAACAAAGAAACAGTACACAAGTCAAGTCTCCTGCTGTGAGCTGTCTATCACGGCAGGTAACAGCTCAAATTGCCCTTAGCACTTTGACAGCTAGGGAAGTTAGCTGTGAAGGGGGAATTAGTCAAAATAGTACAATTCAGGCTTCACAAAAGACTGCAGTTTAGCCATTCTAAAAAGAAGCAGCAGTAAAAAGCACTTTGAAAGTCTGTTCTGTGGCATTTGCACTGTGTGTTTTAAGTAGTCATTGAACAGCATGAAACTTTACTTAAAACTGACTGAAAGGCAGCAGTGTATGCATGTAAAATCATTGCAAAAATAAATAAATAGGAGGATAAGAGGTGGTGGATCTTCATTAAGAGCAAAAAGACCCATTTTGTAGAGGGTACGAATATTTTAATGACTCCCAAAAACAGGAATAAAGTTTTCAAAAACACTAAAGTTGTCCTTAAACCTTAGTATTAACAAAATATTAAGGGCTTAGCATGTTCTTTGGTACCTCCATTAGTGTTCTCTGTTATGCCAGATCCAGGGGCTAAAGTGGTTCATGATACCATAGTAGTTCAGTAGCATTTTCTCTATCTAGGTCAGCCATAGCTGCATCAAATTCAGACCCCATCTTGTAACAGTTTTCCTTTCATTATAAGACATATGCAAGTAAATATTTTGGTATAGTATAGGAAACTGTTGTAACAGTGATATAGATCAGTACCTTCATTTGCCCAGTGTCATTTTTGTGGGCAAGACAGAGACTTGACTTTGAGCAGAAATGTGCAAATGTTTGAAAGGGTAAAAATGGAAAAAAAAAACTTCCTGTTATTTACTAAAAAGGATTTTATTTTTATGTTGCAACTAGGATAATTGCTCTCAGCATTAGGATACAAGTTTTTAGTTTGTAGAAGTATTAAATCTTAATGAGCGTTTCATTTGTCCCAGGTAATCCCTGATATCTTTTCTGATCACTGTTGCAGTATTCTTTATTCTTGGACTATCCTGCTGAGGATAGCCTAATGTCTGGACAGCATACCAAAGCCTTTATACCTTCCAGGCGTCATACACAAGTGTCTCCTACGTGCAAGGTGTAAGATACGCAGTATGGACACCTAATCCTTGGAAAACTTGTCAGTCCGAATGCCACCTCTGAATTTGGTCAGTACACCTTTCACCCAGCTGGTTTATCTTCCGAGCTGTCGAAGATAAATGCCCTGTTGGGGTTTCCTCTTTTTTTTTCCTCCGTGTAGTTTTTCTCTTCATCCAGGAAGGGAGAGAATGTGGGAGGCAGATTCTCCATAAAGCTAGACATGAGAAATGCCTTTTTTTTGTTTTGTTGCTACACACGACCATATATAGTGTTGAGATTTGTTGGGTATTTGTTAAGACGCTCTGCAGTTGTCTGATGGCCCTGTCTGTCTGGAAAAAATGTTTTAATCTTTTGGCTCAAGGTACCATGACCAAATCCATGTGCTGTGAATTTTTGCTGCCACTTAAGAAAAAAGCTAAAAAAAACACACACACACACTGATCCTGCTGCTGTCCAGCCTCCACCAGATCTCTCCCTTGGTTGGATGAAGAACCTGAGGGACTGTCCAGTGCTCATACCAGATGTTCTTCATCTCACATTGCTGCAGTCATAACCTGTGGGTAGTCCGCTGTCCTCGGTCGGCCCGAATACCAAGGTATTAGGCTGGCGTCGGTCATGGGCGCTCAGATCTGACGTCAGTGCGCCATGGTATTAAAGCGCATGACCGACGTCATATCCTCAGTCTTTCTTGCCGCATGGTCTGGAGCAGAAGCAGCGTTTGCAAGTGCCGTTCGGTGTTCTGAAATTTTCGTATTCTGAGTTTCAGACCGAAAACCAAGTTGGGCTAAGTACCCCGTTGGGGAATATTTTTGTTTTTTCTTGCCTCAGTTAATTCCGGATGTCAGAAAAAGTGAATAATTGTATTTCTTGTGGGAAACAGATACCGCATAGGGATTACCACTCTCTCTGTATTCCTTGTTTGGGGCCTGAGCACGACGTAGTCGGGTGTCGCTTTTGTGCTAGATTTAATAAGCGCACCATTAAACATAGGTTAGATTGCGCTAGGCTTGTCTTCGGTAAGCGGTGTAATTACAATATGCCGTCGGATCCTCCGACGCCCGCTACCGCTAAGAAGCGCAAGGAAAAATCGTTAGTCCAAGCAGGATGAGTTGTCCGTTCCGGACGCCGATTCTTTAGAAACTACGGTGGAATCTGTAGATCCAGCCGAGGTTTCAGCTGAGTCTCAGGGGGAGCCGTTAATTTTGCAAGATGTGGCCTCTCAGGAGTCAGGTCAGGCTGAGGGGGCCTCTCAGGTTGCTGTACTCCCTTCTTTGCCTAAGGTGGTTAGGCCTTCTCCTTCTGTCTCTAAGGTACCTTCCGAGGTCAGGCCTGGTTTGCCTTCCTCTGGTGTCAGTCCTAGTTCTGCAGGTTCTGTGCCTAAAAAACACATGCTTAAAATGAAAGAAGATTTGATTTCCTTAATCAGGGGTTCTATGCCCCCTCCAGATAAGAGGCCTCGGGTGGAGCCAGAGGTGGAAAGTTTGGAACAGGCTTCAGATTATTCAGAGTCTTCGGCTGAAGACATTCAGGATTTTCCTCCTTATTCTGATTCAGACGCAGAGGATTCCAGTCCTTCTGCTTCTCCTCCAGAGGATTTTTCTTTTTCAGAAACCCTGCATTCTATGAGGGAGCATTTTAAATGGGAAGGTCAGGATTTCTCAGATTCCCGAAAGAGGCTTAGGGAATTTTTGTTTTTACCACATCGGCCCTTGACTATACCTCCTGTTTTGGATGTTGTTCAGGATGTTTTCTCTGAGGCTTCCCTTAATCCAGACTCTTTGCCTCCTGCTCCAGTTAAACCAGATAGGTATTAGAGTGCCAGAGGCTCATAAATATCTGTATAAGAGCCCAAGGGCTGACCCAGAAACTATTAGCCAGGGACCTAAGGGTGTCAGGGCTTCTGTTGTAAAGAATCCAGTTCCTATGGATAAAGATTCTAGAGCTTTGGATAGGTGGGGTAAAAAAGTGTATACCTCTTCCACTCTAGCAATGAGGGCTTTGAATTGCCAGTTTCATATGTTGAAGTACCAGAATTTTCTCCTTACTCAGTTAAAATCTAAGGTAGATGCTTTGGCAGAGGGCATTGAGTGTAAGGAATTACAGGATTTGGTTCAGGCCTCTGATCAGGTGGGTAAGCATTCTTTGCAGTGTGGTTTCGATGCTTTACAGGCTTCTTCCAGGGTGGCTGCCACTGGATCAGTTATTCGCAGGCACGCCTGGCTTAAGGATCAGAACTTGTCAGAGCATGTTAAAGCTCGAATTTTGGATGCTCCTTTGCAGTCTGAAGTTTTGTTTGGTTCTCCTGTGAAGTCTGTCTTAAAGAAAATGGAAGACAAAGCTAAGTCTATGCAGACTGTTAAGGATTTTTTGCAGGTGCAGCCCCCTAAGTTTAGCAGAAATTGGCCTACTAAGGGATGGGCTTACCCTTCTGATTTACAGTCTAGGGGCAGATCTAGACGTGGTAGGGGCAGAGCTCAGGGTTCTTTCAGGCCTAGAATGTGGAGTTCCCCTGCACAATCTACAGGTGAGGGCAGGGGCCAGTCCTTTCGTAAACAGGCCCAATGACCTGCATCTTCAGCTGCCAGATCCTTCCTGTCTGGCAGCTCCTCTGGGAGGAAAGTTGGCACTCTTCAAGCAAAACTGGCTTTTAGTCACCCAGGACAAATGGGTGTTGGACATTATAGACCGAGGCTACAAGTTTTATTTCCACACATTGCCTCCTTTCAAAGGCATGCCAGACGTTCCTCCTCAGCAAAGGGTAGAGGCTCACAAACAGATTTCTTTACTTCTTCAAATGGGGGCTATACAGCAGGTCCCTCTGTCAGAAGTGGGCCTAGGATTTTATTCTCGCCTGTTTCTTGTACCAAAGAAAGGAAACACTTGGAGGACAATTTTGGATTTATCTATCCTCAACACATACCTGGACATTCCAAAATTCAAAATGTTGACGTTGCAACAACTTTTGCCTCTGTTGGGCAAAGATCACTGGATGGTAACTCTGGATCTCAGAGGCTTATCTTCATGTTCCTATCAGGCCCAGTTGCAGGAGATTCCTGCGTTTTCGGGCTGGGACTTTACATTATCAGTTCTCTGCATTGCCCTTTGGCTTATCTACTGCGCCCAGGATGTTCACAAAGGTTCTGGCTCTGGTGATAGCCTTCTTAAGGTTAAGAAGAATACAAATTTATCCTTATTTGGACGATTGCCTGATTCTTGCTCAAGACAAAAACAAGCTACTTCACTATCTACAGTATGTTATGGCAGTGTTAAGGTGCCTAGGGTATTCTGTGAACGAAACAAAGTCCAGTCTAGTACCCTCTCAGGAAATGTGCTTTCTGGGTGTGAGACTGAATACAGCCTCCCAGATGGCTTTTTTGACCCTGGACAAGCAAAGGAATCTTACACTTTACTTCCAACAATTGTCTCTACGGTCCAGGCTGACTGCAAGGACAGTCCTTCAAGCCTTGGGGTTCATGGCATCTTGTATTCTGGTGCTTCCCAATGCCAAACTGCATATGAGGAAGCTACAATGGTATCTCAAAAATGTATGGACGCAACACAGCCACGATCTGGACACTGTCATTCAGATAATACCTTGCATTCAAAAGGAATTTTTGTGGTGGGCTCAGGAATGTCACCTAAACAAGGGACTCTCTGTGACCCGACCAGAGGCGAGTCGGATCTTAACGACAGATGCCTCAGACAAGGCTTGGGGAGCACACCTCAATGGAAAATGGGTTCAAGACACGTGGCCTGCCAGACTTCAACATTTACATATCAACTTGAAGGAGATGTTAGCAGTCCAATTTGCATTGATGGCTTTCAAGGATCTACTTCACCCAGGACAAGTGTTGATTCAAACAGACAACACAACTGTCATGTGGTACATCAACAAGCAAGGGGGAACCTATTCGTACCCTCTTTGCAGGCAAGCTATGATTTTGTGGGAGACTGCTCTCAGTTTGCACCTCACTCTTCAGGCAAGGTTTCTGCCAGGAGCACAGAACTCCTTAGCAGATGTTTTGAGCAGACAGATGGTGGATCCCCACGAGTGGAAGTTGGATCCTCATGTATTTCGACAGTTGACAGTGATATGGGGACTCCAGACATAGATCTGTTCGCTTCTCCACTAAATTTCCAGTTGCCAAAGTTTTGCACAAAGATGTTTCATCCAACAGCTTGGAAAGTGGATGCTCTATCATTCAGTTGGAGCAATCTTCACGTCTATGCCTTTCCTCCTCTGCCTCTCCTTCCCAAGGTGCTCTTGAAGGTCAGACAAGACAAGCCCTCCATGATTCTAATAGCTCCAGATTGGCCTCAACAGCACTGGTACCCTCTGCTGAGGAGTTTAGTACGGGAGCCTCCTTGGCCTTTGCCTTCAATTCCACACCTTTTGTCTCAGGCAGGCAATCATTTCCTCAATGTCAGGATACAGTCCCTGCATCTAACAGCCTGGCATATTCTGTTCTAGAACCTGGAGGGTCGCAGCTTCCTCAACAAGTTTTGAATGTCATTTTGGAGGCCAGAAGACCTAGTACAAGGAAAGTTTATGCTGATAAATGGAGGAGATTTTTTATTTGGAGCAAAGCATAGAGCTTTGATGTTTCCAGGCCTGATTTGAGTGTTTCTCTTCAATATCTTACAGAATTATTAGACAAGGGTTTGTCTTTCTCCTCTGTAAAAGTTCATGCTGCAGCCATTTCAGCTCACTATGACTGTGACCCACCATTATTCTCTCATCCTTTGTTTAAGCAATTCCTTAGAGGGGCAAAGAACATAAGACCCCCGCGTAGAGCTCCTACTCCTTCCTGGGATCTCAATTTTGTGTTGGAAAAACTTACTTTACCTCCTTTTGAACCTGCAGCTACGTCTGAGTTAAAGTTTTTGTCTTGGAAGACTGCTTTTTTGTTGGCCATTACGTCTGCTAGAACGGTATCTGGATTACAGACTCTCATGCCAGTTGTGCCCTTCCTGATTTTTCATAAGGATAGGGTATCTCTGCGTACTAACCCTACTTTTATGCCTAAAGTGGTTTCAAATGTGGCCTTGAACCAATCTATTCATTTGCCTACTTTTTATGCTGATCACCAAAATAAAGGGGAGAAAATTTTGAACACTTTGGATATTCACAGGCAGTTGCGTTATTATTTGAGCAGGACTAAAAGGTTCAGACAGTCTCAACAGTTATTTGTTTCTTTTGCTTTGGACTCTCAGGGGAAACCTGTTTCAAAACAAACTATTTCTAAGTGGATTGGCCATTGTATTGCTTTTTGTTATTCTCATCATGGTAAGGAGATTCCGGCTGGAATCAGACCTCATTCCACTAGGGCTACTGCCACTTCTACTGCTTTTAAGGTGTAGCTACTAAAGATATTTTGGAAGCAGCTACTTGGAGTTCAGTGCACACTTTTTCTAAACATTACCATCTCCCTCTTTATTCCAAATCTAGGGCTGGGTTTGCCACTGCAGTCTTACAGGGCATATTAGCAGCTCCCAATGCTTTATGATTTTGCCAACCTCCCTTTACCTTTGCTTTTGGATTCTACCCACAGGTTATGACTGCAGCAATGTGAGATGAAGAACATAGTACAGTTTTGTACCTACCATAAATGTAGATGTTCGAAGATCCACATTGCTGCAGTCCAATTTACCCTCCCTCCTTCCCCTCTGTAGTTTGGAGTGGTTGTATGGTTTGGGTTGTAGATATTGTTTGTACATGGGTTTTGGAGGTTTTTCTGTTTTTGGCTGTGGCCTTTCTTTTTAGGGCCTTCTGACATCTGGGGCAAGAAAGACTGAGGATATGACGTCGGTCATGCGCTTTAATACCATGGCGCACTGACGTCAGATCTGAGCGCCCATGACCGACGCCAGCCTAATGCTTTGGTATTCGGGCCGACCGAGGACAGCGGACTACCCACAGGTTATGACTGCAGCAATGTGGATCTTCGAACATCTACATTTATGGTAGGTACAAAACTGTACTTTTCCTCTGTCTTGACCCAGTTGGTGGCCATTGTGGGTCTGTCTACCCTTATGTCTGCCAAGACTGTGCATATGTCTGGTACAGATGTAGCAGAGGAGGCACAGCTGACTATATCCAAAGTGCCTAGTGGGATTCCCTAAATATTTTTTAGGGAAGAGGTGCATGGTGCCCTTATGTCTAGGTGGTGGTCTGAACCTCCTAGATTTGTTAAAGCAGATGTTCCTTAAAAAAAAAAGAAACAGAAAATAAACGTGTCTTCTATGGCTAAGGATCCTATCAGAGTGGTAGGACTGGACTTTGAGGATGTTTAATGCCGTTGTGGCCCTGAAACCCCCCACAAGGGTTGTCTGTCCCAGCTTCTGCTCCCTGGTCTTTCACCCGTTCTAAGAGATTCTTGTTGTTCTGAACAGTTGGATTCTGGTGAATCCTTGGCATATTCCTTGCAGCTCCACTCTTCTCTTGCCCTGGGGTCTGATGAAGATTCACTGTCCCCTGATTCCTTTTGAAGGATTGCCTTTTGGGGATACAGTGGTCATCATGGTGAAACCCTTTTAAGTGCGACTGTTCCCAGGTTTCTGAGGTTCGAGAGATTTTGAACTCTTGCAATTGGGACTTTGTCAGCTCTTTTGTAGTCCATCCAGTTTTAGCTGTCCTTTTAGATACATTTGCAGCAGCTTTTCAGGCTCCTGACTCCCAATCTCGGGTCCCGAAGATACCAGATTGATTTTTTACAGATCCTGAGGATCACAAGTATTTGTATAAAAATCCTTCATCTGATCCTGCCTTTTCCATGTCCACAGATAAGTCCGCTGCTGTATTGGGGTGGGGTGGGGGGTGTACTTCTGCTACTTAGGCCTTTATGGCCATTAATTATCAGATCCTCATGACTAGACATGTCCTTTCTCTTCTCTCCCAGCTTGGGGAGGGCAATTTGGCTGGTATGCTGGATTCGGACACTAAGACTTCTGCCCTTTCTCTAATCTTCTGAGTTCTGCCTCCCAGGTGTCTCACCATTCCTTTAAATGGATCTATAATGCTGCTGATGCCCCTTTCTAGGGTAGCTCCATCTGGTTTTGTCATGAGGAAATACTCTTGGTTGCATTGTCAAGCTTTATCTAATGACATTGTGGTTAGACTTTCAGATTCCCCCATTAAACAACCAAAATTTTGCTGCTGCAGAATTGTTTAAAGCTGTTTAGGATAGGGGTAAGGTTATGCAGGACCTGAAGCAAATATTTGTTTGTTTTTTTACCTAAATTCCAAGAAACACTCCTAAATCTTTTGTCCAAAAGCAGCCTAGACAACCTGCTAAGAGCAAGAGGGTTTCTAAGAAGATATTCCCAGACAAACCGACTCAGTTCTGGAGGCCAGGAAACTTCTCCTGACATCTGCTTCTATCAGAATATCCAGCCTTCCCTTCCTCTCAGCCACATTCTTGCGCCCGTCAGGCTAACCCTTTCCTGTTTGGCAACAGTTAGCCACAAATGCCTGGGTTCTCTCCATCATCCAAAATGGTTATTATGGCTTTGGAAGTCCCTTGTATATAAATATCAAAAAATGGACTCAGCACTAGGTAAACAGTCTTCAGAGAATTAACAAACAAAAATAACTCCAAGTATACGGACACACAGCGTATAATAACTACTAAAGAATTTATTAATTCACAACTCAAAGCTTTTGAGGAAGAAGGGTTCTCCGCGAAAGCTTTGTGAGTTGTGAATTAATAAATTCTTTAGTAGTTATTATAGGCTCTGCTTGTCCATTTATTTGGAGTTTTGTTTTTCTTGTGGGTCCCTTGCTCAGCTGGCCTCTTGCTAGCTTCCTCATTTTACTTTGGTTCTTTGGGATCTGGTGGATCAAGGAACCAAACAGCCTGTTCCCATGTCTCAGAAGGGAGTAGGTTTTTATTCCAGAATGTTGTTCTGGTTCCCAGGAAGGAAGGCTTGTGGAGGCCCGTCCTAGACCTGTTCTTTCTCAAGGTCCATTCCTTCACAATGGTCTCTTCAGACACTTTTCCCTCTGCTTCATCAAGCCTTTCTAGTATATCTGGATTTGAAAGACTCCTACCTCCATATTCCTGTTCATTCTGTCTCCAGGAAGTTTACTTGTTTGTTTCTTCCTGTCATTGTCATTTCTCTGCTTTGCCTTTTGGTTGGTCTGCAGCTCCAGGGGTCTTTACCAAATGTGTGGCCCTTGTGGGTAGCCTTCTGCAGACTTTAGGGAATTCAGATATTCCCTTATTTGGACAGTGTTAATTCAAGCCCTCCCTCAGCAGTTTTTGCTTGAAAATCTACACTTCATTGTGCTTCTGCACAGTGTGGGGTTCACTGTCAGCCTCAAAGTCTGTGCTGACTCCGTCAGGAATAGGTGTTTTTGTGTTGCAGGATTAAGACCATTCCAATTCTGGCTTGTCTCCCGCCTCCCAATGTCCTCACTTTGACTTCTTATTGGTCGTCTCCTCTTCCTCCTCCAGTCCTTTCTGCAAAGGAATTTCTCAGAGCCCTTGGGTACATGACATCCACCTTTCCCATGGTTCCTTTTGTCATACTCCATGTTAGGAAATTTCAGTGGTATCTCAAGACAGTTTGGCTCCAGTGCTCCCAACTTCTTGAGTGTCCAGTTCCTTTTACCTTGTCTCAAGCTGTCTTGGTGGAGTCATCAGATTTCCTTGAGTCCAAATATGCCTTTGCTGGTCCCTACTTAGGAGCTATACATGGATGTTTCCAGTCAGTTGAAAAACCTCCTCCAACAACCTAAAAGTCCAGTGTCTTTGGTTGCATCAACAATTGACAGGCCATATTGGCATCAAGGAGAGAAGGACTCTTCTAGCTCTCCAAGCTTTTCACTCACTTTGTGTTCCAGTTCCTCTAAAGGTTTTTACAGACAATGTCACAGTCATGTAGTACTTCTACAAGCAAGGGGGGGGGGGCACAAAATCTTACCCTCTTTGCAGGCTGGCTCTTGCTACTTGGGTTTTTGCAGCCTACCAACACTTGGATTTTCAGGCAGTTTGCATCCCTTCAGAGCACGATCTGATGACTAAACACTTTGAGCAGGTCCAGGACAAATCCATTAGAATGGAGGCTTCACAGGGAGGTGTTTATGGACATTGTATGTCAGTGGGATACTTCTCAAGTAGATCTTTTTGCCTCCCTTCTGAACAGACAATTTCCCTGGCTCTGCTCCAGATTGCCAAGTCCTGTGGCTTGGAAAGTAGGCATAATGTATTTCTTGGAAGGGGATTCTTCTGTATGCCTGTCCTACTCTTCCTCTACCACAGATCCTGCACAAGACCATGTGGGACACATCTAAAATCTTGGTGACTCCCATTTGGCCCAGATAGCACTGGTTTCCCCTTCTATTTCTCATGGCCAGGGGACAATCATCACATGTTACCTCACAGGATAGATCTTGTAGGTGAATACTAGATTAACTGCCCTGAAGGACCATTTTAAGCCTAGCCAGTAAACGAAGATCAGGACCAAACGATGTACCTTGTATCTGTGAGGTGAAGACTTTAACCATTTTGCCAGATTCACTCACCTGTCTATTCTTGCACAAGGCAAGGGATCCCTTGTTCACTGTTACTTGTCCACTCAACTGCCACGTTCAGTGATAGGGTTTTGATTCCTTTTAGGCACCAGTTTTCTGAAGATGTGCTTCAGGTTTTGCAGGAGGACAGAAAACCTACCGCTATAAAATCCTATGTAACTAAATGGAAGAGACATTCTATTTGGTCTCTCAAACATGACCTGGGCCCTTTTCCTGTGGGGCATCCCTGTGGTCCTTTCTAATTTATGTGAATTGTTGAATTGTGGCTTGGCATATTCATCTGTTAAAGGTAATTTGTCAGCCACTTCCCGTTTGCCTCTAAATCCACCTTTGGCTTTTAGTTTTGAAGTCAAACCAGTTTTTAAAAGGCTTCCTTCATATCAGGCCTCCAAGAAAGCCTATTCCTCCTCCTTGAGACCTTTCATCTTATTGAAAAATTGATTCATTCCCTTTTTGGGCCTGCTTTTTCCTCATAATATTGTACTTGGACTGTTGGAGGCTGTTTCTTCTGCCAAAAAGTCTCTGAACTTCAGGCACTTATGAAGGTGTCTCCTTTTCTTTTTGAATTTTTCACAAGGATAGAGACTCTCTTTATACCAATCCTTTTATGCCAAAAGTGGTTAATGATTTATCCTTGAATCAGTCCATTCATCGTCCTTTTTCCCTTCTCCATAGACTACTAGTGAGAGAGTTCTTCACACCTTGGATTTACAAAAACAGCATATATATAAGGATTCAAAGATGGCTGCCATTCTGTGAACACTGCTGAACTGCATCTCTGCATATACCCTGAGAAAATCTAAACCTGGAATTAATACTAGGAACTTTTTAACACTAAATCTAAGATAAAATAACTGCAACTTCATTTAACTACTCTGTAGGAAGAAAAAAATCCGAAAATACATTATTCAACAGGATTATAATAGATTAGCTGGCTCTGAAAAGAGAATCTAACAAAGGAACCGTGTGCTCTATACACTGTAAACATTTGTGCTGGAAAAAGATGTCGAAAGAGGAAAAGAATATGGACATAACTACTACTAAAACAAAACTTTCAGATATTCGGTCACCGGAAAAAGATGTGATCTCCAAGAGGCAAAAAACTACTAAACAAGAACTACAAAAGTCAGAGACTAAAACCAAATCAGATCAAGCACTAAGTATGGAAGACATCAAAACTGCCTTGTTTACCCATCCAAGAAGCTTTGAAAGAATTAACCAACCAAATACAAACGTTTGGAAATTCTTGTAATCAATTACTTGAAAGAATGGAAAAGTCTGAAGCTCGGATTTCTGAAAATGAAAACAAACTATCTTTACTAACAAAAAAAACAAGTATGCATGACTTGGATATTCAGGCTATTCAAAGCAAAATTACTGACTTAGAAGCAAGATCCAGGAGGAATAACATCATTATTAGAGGAATTCCAGAATCTGTACAATATAATGACTTAATCCCATCTATAATACAAATATTTTCAGTGCTTTTAAGTGACTCTGACATGGTACAACAAATCATTATTGAAAGGGCACACAGAGCTCTGAGAGAACTACAAGCTTCTTATACTCCAAGACCTGTATATGTTAAAATACTCAATTATCAGGATGTTAGCAGAATTCTTACAACTGCAAAAAAAAGTGGTGGATGTATCATGTGGAAAAATAACAAAATATCTCTGGCCCAAGATTTACCTTTGCAAGTCAGACAAGCTAGACGGTCCTTATATCCTTACTGTAGGTTTCTTATTGATAAACAGGTTAAATTCCAAATGAAATATCCTAATATATTAACATTTACAGTAGATGGGTCTAAATATTCTGTTTCTGCGAAAAATGAAGCAAAAACTACTTTTCTGAAGGTTTTTAAGATTGTAACTGCTTTTGAGACTTGAACTGCATTTCCATTGGGGCTGTCAGGCTGCCTGAGGTTGGACTTGCTGATTACTGTGGCTCGAGGTTTTGGTAATCCTTTGTCTTCTCTTGGAATGGGTTAGGCCTCTTCTGGAGTTATAGGGTTGCTGTTTTTTTGCTGTTCCCGGCTTCCTGCGATCGTTTTCCGAAATATTATGGCTTCTGCGAGTTTTCATCTGAGAAGACCGGAAATACCTTCAGTGCTGCCGAGGGGGCGGATTTCGATGTGGTGCTTCCGGAAGTCCGGCTGTAATAGTGGTCCCCATCGCGAGTATTCTACATGGTTTCCAGGCTAGGAAGCCTGAAAGGATTTGTTTTAAGCCCAGCAAAGACATTTTAACAAGAAGTAATGTACTGTTATATTAATTTAAGCACATAGGAACATCTTTATACACCTGCTAGTTGGTTATTAATATAAACCCTGTCGTTTGTTAGATTAAAAGGGTGTAGGGGGTAGTGTTAAATATGGGGATTTTAGTATATTTTATAACTTTATATCATAATATAACCTATATATTTTTACTTAGAGGTGATTATATCTTACATTATGTAGACACTGGTTTATGTTATTAGAAGATAGTGATAGTTTACATTATATAAATAAGGGAAATTGTTACCTTTAATATGATTTATTTCAACAACTAATCTAAGATGTAGATGAACAGCAGTGTTTACTAGGGAATGTTTAGAATAGACTTTGTAATAAGTTAGTTAATATAGGTCTCAACTATGAGATGCGTTTGTGGTGTTATAATCTAAAGTTTTTGTTTCTTTGTCTTTTTGACCCTTTCAGTTTACTATGTTGCACAAGACCTATATATGTCCTGGTCCAGGGTTAAAGTGGATAGGCACTGGGATAGGACGGGATGTCAAGAATGTTTCCAAATTATGTACGCTTGTCATGATATTTTACTTTTCTTTTTGTTTTCCCTTTTAAACTTTTATTTCATAAATAACTCTTTGAATGTGGGAAATAGACTCATGGAACGTTAAAGGGCTACAGAGCTTAAAAAAAGAGGAAGTTATTTTTACATTTATTGCTGCAGGCTAAGGCGTTGTTTATATTACTTCAAGAAACACATTTAACTAATGATCAATGGGTTGATATCAAAAAACAAGAAGTGGATTAGAGAAGTAATAGCTTCAGAAGGTAAAACTAACAGTGCTGGGGTAGCTGTAATTATTAAAAAATAAATATAAGGGAAAGATTTTAGACTCTAAAACAGATAAAGATGGAAGATGGTGTTATGTTATGTTCTTTTATTTACCCATTTTGATAAACTTATTTTATTGTTAAACATTTATGCACCCTGTAATGACCAGAATCTATTCATAGCATCATTATATCCAATTTTGACACAATATAAATATTATATAATTATTGGAGAAGACTGGAATTCTTATCAAAATCCGAAGTTGGATAGATCTTGTCCGCAAAGAGCATTTAATAAGCATGCGGTGTCAGTACTAGGTGACATTAAGGAAGACTTTCAATTATATGATCCTATTCAGTATTTAAATACTACTAATAGTACAAATAATTATACTTTTTATTCTACATGTCATAAAATGTGATCTAGAATAGATTTCTTCTTGATTTCAAGAATAATGGTTAATTTGGAACCCGTAGTTGTTACACATGCACGTTACTTGTCAGACCATTCAAAAATTTCGCTAGGTTTTGCTAAAGATTCAATGGAGACCCAAAGGCAGAGGTTTTAACTGGTCTCAACCCAAATTTGTTGAATAAGGAGGAAATATTACATGAAATTACAGGTTACCTTAAAGAGTTATTAGATAGACTAAAGAAACAATATGTACCTGACATTGATTGGGCGACAGTTAAAGCACAAATAAGAGGGATCTTTTTGCAAAAAGCTTCATATTATAAAAAAATACAAAATAGAGATATTCAAGAACTGGAAGTTAAAAATTAAGGCACTTGATCAAGACCCGATTCAAAATTTTAATGCTCAAACATAGGTGGAATTAAATGTCAAAAAGATCTCTTCTTAATACAAAATAGTAGGTTGACATTTCAGGAACATAGGATGCTAGTAAGGTATGCCAGTCATGTTCAAACACCATCACGGGCATTAGCTAGGATAATTAATCGAGAACAACAGTACAAATTTCAGAAATACATTTTAGAAATACAACTTATTCTAAAACTGAAGATATCATTAATGTCTTTGAGCAGATATATACTAGTATATATGGTGGGCAAAATGACTTATCCCAACATAGGATTAGTAATTAATTTTTACAAACTAAGTTTCCGAGAATAGAAGACAATATTCAAAGAGATTTGATTAAACTGATATCTGAAGAGGAAGTAATATATACAATTCAACATATGAAATCACATAAGTCACCAGGTCCTGATGGATTGACGGTGGAATTTTATAAGACATTTGATAATATCTTTGGTAAAATACTCACGTGTATTTAATTATATAATTAAGAATAAAATTAGTGATCCCCATCTCAATGCTTCAAAAACTATTTTTATACCTAAACCTAATTCTGATAATTAGACCAATATCATTAATAAATGTAGATATGAAAATTTTAACCCCTATTATAGCCAAAATAATGAATCGTATATCATCTAGGGAACAAGATGGCTTTATGGCAACTAAAACTAGTGATAATACACTTACACTTCATACTTTGATAGCTTATGCTAAACAGAAGAACCTTAACATGTATGCCCTTATAATTGATGCGCAGAAGGCTTTCGACAGGGTTGATATAAACTGTTTGAAATTTTACCATACTTTAATATATCTCAAGAATTTGTTCGTGTTAAAAATTTTATACAGTAATCCTTATACCACATTGTATATTAATAGAAATTTTTCTAAAAGAATACAAATTAAAAATGGAACACGTCAGGGTTGTCCTTTGTCCCCTTTATTATTCAATATATATTTATCGAACCCTTATTCTTATATATTAAACAGAATATATACCACAATGCCCCAATAGTTTACGGAACAAAAATATCAATGGCAGAGTTTGCAGATTATTTGAATATTTATTGCACAACTCCAATCTCAGACACTAAAAAGATATTAAAAGCGATAGATAATTTTTCAGAAGTTTCCAAGTATAAAATTAATCTTAGAAAAACTAGTATTTTCCCTTTGAGAACTCCCAAACCTTTTTCACTGCTGCCTCTGGTGGGACAAGTGACGTGTAAAGATAGCATTAAATACTTGGGTATTGACTTCAAGGGTGGGTGAGTTCCAGCTTTTCCATTAGGGGGCATGCCTGAATGCTGTAGTGTGATTTTGCAGAGCCCTTCAAGTCCTCCTTTGTCAATGCACCCTTTGACAGAAGGTCTTTGTTTGGCCCTAAGGTAAAGGACATTCGCTGCAGTGGGCATATGTTTTTTTGATCCGTCAAAAATCCTCGTCTAGGAACCAGCGAGGTAGCTGAAAAATGTGGTTCAGAAACTCCCAGGGTCCTTTCCAAGATTTACAGGGAGATAGTTCTCCAAAGGCAGAGGGGGGAACTCAAAACAGAAGCCGCCCGTCACAGTGCAGAGAAGATTTTCTCTGAGACCTTATCAGCGTTCCTGAAAGTAGGCCCAATTGCCCACCTCTGGAGGCAGTTGGGTGTCATCTATCCTTGCACAAGAGAGCCTGGCTAGACATTACAAAAGATACATGTGTGCAGAGAATTATATCCAGGGGTTATACAATTCCCTTTTCCCTACTCCCCTCCAACATTAAACAAAATTCCTGATGTTTCACCGAGTCAGAGTAAAGCAACAGCTGTGTAAATCCAAGAGGACCGCCAGACCAGACAGAATCTGGAGCTTACTCAAGAATCTTTTTAGTGCCATAGAAAACGCTACTGGAGACCCAATTTTGGATCTCCACAATCTGAACAAATTGGTTCAGTATCCAGAGTTCCAGATGTTCACAGTTGAGTCCATTTTGCCTTTACTGCATGACGACTGGATGTGCTCAGTAGATCTTCAGGATGCATACTGTCACACAAAAATGAACAGATGATCCAGGAGGTACCTGCACTTCCAGCTGGGAGCCAGTCATTACCAGTTCAGAGGATTGCCCTTTGGCCTCACCACAGCCCCCAGGATGTTCACCAAATGCATGACAATAGTAGCAGCTTACTTGAGAATTCAAGGAGTCCAAATGTGTCTATACCTCGTCAGCTGGCTCGTAAATGCTCCAACCAGGCATCTTCTGATAAAAGCTGAAGACTGTGCACTCCAAATTTGTTCTTGTGTAGGAATTACCATCAACCACAAATCTCAATTAAAACCATCTCAGAGTTCATAGGGGCCTTGTTCAACATGGCATGAGTGACAGCTTCCCTTCCCCTTCAAGGGTACAAACTGTTAGATTTCAAGTAAAAAAAAAAAAAAAAGATAATTCAGAATTCTTTTCTAATTCCACTAGCAAGGTACCATATGAGAATTCTTCAGTGGTCCTTGCTACATCAGCCTATGTCCACCCAGATCAGGATAACTCTTGCATTCAAAAAGTACCTTTCATGGTGGATTCAATGAGATCGGGTATTATAAAGATGTCCCTTCATTCTTCCTCAGTCCAAAGCCATGGTGACCACTGATGCTTCCCAAATGGAGGGCACTTTTTGGGACCAAAGCACATGGTCTTGCGAAGAGGCCAACATTCATGTCAGTGTCTTAGAAATGAGAGCAGTGCTGCCAGTTTTGCAGGCTTTTAAAGACTCTCTCCCTTCCAAGGACTATTGCAATTCAAATGGACAATGTCAGTGGTATGGTACATCAGCAGACAAGAAGGGACCAGATCTTACATACATAGGTTCATAGGCTAACTGCCACCTGTGTGCCATTTTAAGCCTAGCCAGTTACCCATGTAAGAATCAAACCCTGTACTTTGTAAGGTAAACAACCTAACCATTGCACCAACCTCCCACCCCATGTGGGTCCTTACCCCTAATGTCGAGAAGCTCGGAGTGTGGCACTGGACGATCTCATCCAGTCAATTTCTGATAGTAATGCACATTCCAGGAAAATCCAGTGTGATAGCACACAAGTTGAGCAGGTCCAGTGGTCTCAACATGAGAGTTGCGGAAAAGGTATTCCACCAGTGGGAAGAACCTTGTTGCAGCCTCTTTGCATCTCCCTTCAACAAGCGCAGCAGGTTCTTTCCCCTGATCTCCCCCACCGGAGTCACTGAGAGAGACTCTCCTTCATAATTAGCCCCAAAGTCTTCTCTGAGTATCCCCCAACCCCCTTCCCAAATTTCTCCAGAAGGCATCCTGATTGAAGAGCAAAGTCATCCTCATTGACCTTGTCAGATTTGGTCCTCCTCTAATTTACCCTCCATAGATTCTGGATCCAATTCTCTCCCAACAGACATGATTCACCCGGATATTTCAGGCCTAAAGCTGACCACCTGTTTTTTCCACTTCCATTGATAGCCAGACAACCTAGGCTGTCCTCACCTGTTCCTCATATACTTTTTAGCTTCATGTAAAGCTTCCTCTAGGAAGAATTACAGAAGTACATGAAAAAGATTTGATCTGATGTCCGTCTTCACTTAATACTTGTCTGTGGGCTCTGTTCTGAGCCTCGGAACAGACCCTGCTGTTTTTTCAGCTCACGCCTCTCAAAACTCTCGAGCTAGGCTGTACCCATAATTCCCCTCCCTAAATTGCCTCAGATCTCATTTTCTGCTTTGTGGTGTCGGAAACGTCTGACCTATCTTTCGAGCTTTGGCAGTAGTATATTGTAAGTTTTTTGTATATTTCTCTGTAGTTTCTATATTTCTATATATTTTCTCTTTCTCTCTTTTTTTCTATTTACTTCAACCTGCTCCTCTCTGTCTCTTGCTCTCTCTCTATACATGAGTGTTTCTACCCTTTCCTTTTCTTCTACCGTTAGTTTTACTTACCATTGTTTGTACTACCTCTTCTCTTCTGCTTTCTTTACCTCAGGGTAATCTTCATTACCATTGTTGGTATTTTTCCCCCTCTTCCTCTCCTTTCAAAAAAAAAAAAAAAAACTTTCTCGCGGTCTCTTTTCCTGTGTGTGTGTGTATATATTAGAGTTGTACTTTTCTTTTGTAGCATGGCCGATAAGTCATCGAAGGGCACCTCTGTTTTTAACAGGTGCCAAGAATATGAAAGGAAGATGCCAAACTCAGATGGGCATGTTTTCTGTGCCTATTGTATAGGTGCTGTCCACTTCCAGGAGGATTACGCAATTTGCCATCGTGTCTCCTACAGAACCTTAACTGAGTAGAGAAAGAAGATCTTTAAGGAGCTATTAAAGGGTGATTTTGAAGAGGCCATATCTGGTCCAAGAACTGAAGCCAGCTCTTCCTCCTCTTCATCTTCATTTTCCAAGACGAAAAAGCGACCGCATTCTGTTTTGAGAAGTTCCTCAGAACCACTTTCAAAATTGACAAAACCACCTATGGTGTCAACAGCTTCAACACTGGTAGGTAAGGATGATTCAACGTCAAGTCAAATTTTGGAGCCTACCTCATTCCACACATTCTGACCCCAAAATGAGGTTGGGAAGACTAAGGGTGGTGGAGTTTTTATTTTCATTAAAGTCAAGCACACCTCCAGTCTGGTCTGCCAGCATGATGCACTAGAACTTCTCCAGGTGCAATTGACAAGACACCATCCATGTTATTGCCAGCTATAGACCCCCCCCCTCCATGACTCAGGACGTCCACTCTTCCTACCTGGACCTGCTCGAGTCCATCAGGGTGCCTCCTAACACCCTGATCCTTGGTGACTTCAACTACCCCACCATAAACTGGGTGAACTATTCTTGCTGTAATGCACTCACATGATTCCTTGACTTCATCAATTCTAATGCACTAGACCAGCTTGACTCATCCTCCACAAGGGGAGATAGCATTCTAGACTTGGTTGTCACCAACATAGGTGACCACTGCACCACCCTCATAGTAAGTTCTTCCCTGGTGAGATCAGACCATCACTCTCTCTCATTCGAAGTGTCTATCCCGTCCAACCCCCACCCAGCCATAACCAGGCTAAAAAACTTCTCAAAAACTGACTACAGCCTTCTAAGGGAGGGCATCAGTAGCCTCTCACCACTGCCCCCCTCAGAGGATGTAGAGAAATGTGCTTAACCGTATGCCAGTGCAGTATACAAGCACCTGTACAACTGCATGGACTCTGCCATACCCAACAGAACTAAAACCTGCTCCTCAAGGAAACCTAAACCTATGTGGTGGACAACCTGTATCAGCAGGATTTACAACAAAAGGTAAAAACTGTTATCCATGTGTAAAAAGACACAAATTCCCAATTGGAAAAATCCCTGCTTAGTTTCAACAAGCAAATTAGATCATTAGTGAAAACCTCCAAAGCCAATTATGAATTGAAACTAGCCCCCGAAACAAAGGCTAACCACAGAGCCTTTTTCAGTTGCATCAAAAACCTCCATGGCAAAGCCCAGATTTGTTCGGAATTCGTTTTTAACGGTACCACTTACATTGATACTGTTGACTTAGCCAACCTACTAGCAGACAGGTTCAGCACAAACTTCACACCTCTGTCCCCCAAAAGGTCCATTTGACATCCCCAATACTTGCCCCACACCTCACATCTCCGTGGATCGTGTTAAAGGCCCTATCCAAGGCAAAGAACACAGCTTCCATGGGACCTGATAGTATCCAAGGCTGCTTTCTGCAACATCTCTAGCAAGAACTAGCCTCGCCATTGAATACCCTGTTCGATCATAGCCTAAGTACAGGCTTCATTCCAGCAGAGTGGAGAACTGCCATAGTCATCCCTTTGCACAAAGGTGGTGCCACTACTGACCCTGGAAACTATCGCCCCATTAGCTTGACAAGTCTGATGTGCAAGACCATGAAGCGTGTTATTATGGACCTCCTAAACAAGGGCATAGGCAATCTTCAGGCACTTGATCCCACCCAGTTGGGATTCGTCAAGGGGCAGATCTTGTCTGTTGAACCTGGTTGACTTTTTTGTGACCCTCACCAAGGCACTGGATGAGGGAGTCGGTACATACAGCTTAACTTGGCCAAAGCCTTTGACACAACTCTCCATTTGAGTATCATCGAAAAGCTAACTAAACTTGGCGTAAATCTCCATCTCATCAGTTGTGTGGCCAGCTGACTCACTGATGGGACCCACAAGGTCAAAATAGGTACCACTACCTCCGACAGCAGATCTGTCACTAGTGATGTCCCCCAGGGATCTGCCCTGGGGCCCCAATTGGTGTCCCCCGGGGATCTGCCCTGGGGCCCCTATTGGTGTCCCCCGGGGATCTGCCCTGGGGCCCCTATTGGTGTCCCCCGGGGATCTGCCCTGGGCCCCTATTGGTGTCCCCCGGGATCTGCCCTGGGGCCCCTATTGGTGTCCCCCGGGATCTGCCCTGGGGCCCCTATTGGTGTCCCCCGGGGATCTGCCCTGGGGCCCCTATTGGTGTCCCCCGGGGATCTGCCCTGGGGCCCCTATTGGTGTCCCCCGGGGATCTGCCCTGGGGCCCCTATTGGTGTCCCCCAGGGATCTGCCCTGGGGCCCCTATTGGTGTCCCCCACTTCTGAGGTCCAGTTAAAGACAAAAGGCCTGTGGACGACTGTAAGTTGGGTGCTGTCATAGACTCCCCAGATGATAACATACTTCAAGAGGGTCTCACAGCAGCAAATGAGTGGGGCCAAAGTCATTGCCTTAAGTTAAATGAAATAAATGTATTATCATACCATTCGGCAAAAACACGGCCCCTACTGATTACCACATTAGCAACAACCCCCTAAACGCACAACCTTTGGTGAGAGACCTGGGTACACAAGTTGACAGCAATCTCACATTTGACTATCATGTAGCGGCAGTGGTCAGAAAAGCCTTTTACTTTGTTCATCTCCTAAGAAAAGGGATTGCATCCAGAAAAAAGGAGGTTATTAGCTCTGTACTCCTCCCTCATTAGGCCAGTAATTGAGTACAATGCCCCATTTGGTATTTACCTCTCCAAACACCTGCACCAACTGGAAAGGCCACAGAAATACCTCAGAGAATCCATGGCCTCCCAACACCTGTCCTATGTGGACAGGCTCAAATCATTATCACTCTACTGTGTATTGTACAGATTGCTCAGAGGTGATCTGTGTCTCGCCTACAAGGCCTTCTCAGACCCTGCTGTACTACAGATGCTCCATATCTGTAAGTCTAACTCCTCAAGTAGTACCCGATCAGAAGACTTAAATCTAATATATGACATTAACAAAACCTGCTGGAGAGACAGGTTTGTCTCCCAGAGGCTGCCCCATCTCTGGAATAGACTCCCCATACACATTAAATGAAGTATGTCGCTGACCCTCTTCAAGTGCAGCCTTGATGAGTGGGGATGGGCAGCCACAAATTCTACCCGTGTCCTTCATTGACAGGAACGTCAGGTGCTGATTGAAGTTTCTTTTTTGGGGACAAACTCTTGGCTAGGCTTGTAAGGGCTCCAGAGCCATTAGCCTAGTAATCTCCTGTGATCCTGTGGAGCTTCAGTACCAGTACCAGCGTTTTTATTGGTACTGAAGCAGACTAGCCTTATTTCCTTACCAAGGACCTCCTGTACACCATCAGTGGACCCTTTTCCTGACCGGACACCCAGACTTTCATGGAACCGAGACCACCTAGGTATCCTTCAGCTTCTTTTTGGTCAACTAAGAGTCTCTCTGAGTTGGACATCATGAGACTGGGCAACTAGCTCCTGACAGCGAAGGGATTGCCTCCATCGTTTGCCAACCAACTTGGCTCCAGAACCGACCGATCTTTTGACATCTCAGATTCCTTTTCCAACTCCAGCTGAGCCTTTGGAGCCTGTGGCACCAACCTGCCATGCTCGGTCTGCCTCTGTGCCAGTTAAGTTCTTCTCTGGAACTGAAAATTGCCTTGAGCTCTTGTGGTTTGTCAGAACTGGAGACCTCTCAGGATCAAGGCTTCATTGCTGGTTCCAAGGGGCAGGGTTTGACTTCAATCCTTTCAGAGCCTTCCATGCCCCTCGGTGCCTCTGTATTATTAAGCTCGACCCTGGCTTCTGCTTCTGAGGCAGCTTCCTTGGTGTGGGGTGGGACCACAGTTCCGAAGGAGCTCCCACCCTTCTATTGGGGGGGGGGGGCTGCCTTTCGAATCATGGAGAAGGCTTTGCCCATTGTGGACTCAGTCCTTGCCATACCCGTTGGGCCAAGTATCTTCTCTATCCCCTGAGACAGAGGGCACAAAAGCCTCAGGAGTGATCCACCATGGTGAGCTTCTCTTCGGATAATTCCCCGGAGCATCCTACCAAGGATGTACCTTCAGAGAGAAAATGCAAGAGGAAGCACTTGGATTCCCCTGAAGAGTCTTTCACAGAGGATACCAATTTTGAGGAAGGGGAAGGTTCCCCTAAGTTGCCCCCTGATGATCATTCCTTCGAGGACATCCTAAAAATCCTGAAACAGAAGGGTGGCTGGACTTCCTTCCAGCCTTCCTCAGAGGAATTGGTATACCTGGAGGCTTTTTATGCCCAGCCTTCTACCTCTTGGATCTCTCCACCTACTGTCTATCTTAATAAAATGATAGTTTAGTGGGCCTGGTAAATTCCTGACTCCATTGAGACGATCCCCAAGAGACCTGACCAGATTTTGTCTGCTCTTAAGGATGAGCAACATTGGGCTAATGGTATTCCTGTAGACGCCATGGTGATAACGGCAGCCACTAAAAAAGTAAGAAAGTCCTACAATCTCCTCCTAACAAGGAGTCTAGGACTATGAATAGGTTTGGGAAGCACATGTATGCTTCGACCTTAGATCTGAGGCCCATGAACTACATGGCACACTTCAGTAGGTTGCAGAGAGATCTGATCAAAGAGCTTTCAGGTACTCTTCTCAGGAGCAGTTGCTGAAGGGGTCTGAGATAGTTACCTCTCAGCTTGCCACTCTTGAATCAATTTCCAGTTCGTCCATGAGGCTAAATTGCTCATGCAGATGAGGGGTCAACAAGTGTAGCAGGTTCAGGAGAGACACCTGGATGTGCTTGTGACTTTGCAGAGTCATTTAAGTCTTCATTTGTCAATGCTTTGTTTGACGGATCATCCCTGTTTGGACCCAAGGTGAAAGATGCACTAAATATCAAAAACAAAGACCCTAACACTCTCCTAGAGTATAAGCAACTACGAAACTCCACAAAAAAACTAATAAAGACTGCAAAGCCCACTACTCCAAACTCCAGTCCTTGCACTCAACAAATCCCAAAAAATTCTGGGACTCCATCTCATCCATGCTGCATCCTAGCAACAAAGAAAACTCCTGCCCAGACCCCAACCTCTAAACAGCCAGCCAGTTCAACTCATTCTTCATAGACTGCATAGCTAAACTATCAGCCTCCTTCCCACCCCCCTACTCCACCATCACCCCCTCCTGCCTCAACTACCACCCCAATCAACGTTCCTCCATATCCTTCTGCCTCGAGCCCATCCCCACAAGCACTGTAAAAAGACTTCTCAAACTCAAACCCTGTCAATATGCACCCGACAGACAGCATTGCCTATCCCATCTCTATTTTATCTGGCACCATGCTTACATTATCCCCCTCCACAAAGGTGGCAAAAATACCGATACCATTAACTTCAGGCCTATTGCCATCCTTTCCCCTCTTTCTAAAATATTAGAAAAACAATATAAGCACAACTCATGGCACACTTAACAATCTCCTCTCCCTTACCCAACATGGTTTCCGCCCTGGCCACAGCACCATGACTGCCCATCTTTCCTTTTTTGAAACCATAAACCTCGAACACTACTCAGGCAAGTTTATATCCACAGTATTCCTATATCTATCAAAGGTCTTTGACACTATCGCACACACCCTACTTATATCCCAGCTCTCCACCCTACACCTGTCCCACCACCATCGCTTGGTTTTCCAGCTACTTTTTCCAACCGTCAACAAGCTGTCTATTGGAAAACTTCAACCTCCCACTTCCTTCCCACACCCACAGGTATCCCACAAGGTTCTGTCCACAAGCCTGCACAACCTCCTGGCCATCTACTGCTGTCCCACTCCTTAGCTAAATAGTGGAACTCTCTCTCCACACACCTATGCAACCTACCTAACCATACAAATTTCAGCTACTTTCTCATCTTTCTTCCAAATGGGAATGCCCTTGCCATGCTCCAACTTCCCTCCCCCCTCATTCCAACTTGCACTGACTCATCCAACTATCTCTGCTGTTACTTCATCCCACCCAAAACAATCCCTCCTCTACCAAAAACAATTTTTTCTCTCTAATATCTATTGTACTGTACTCTCCAATCTCATTTATACTATTACCCTCTCCATGCATAATATTTTCCTACCCTAATGGCTAGTAGCTTTATATTTTGAAATGTTAAACCTACAATTGAGTTTATAGCAAAAATATTCACTTTATGTAAATGCTGAAATTTCTGTATTGAATTGTCTTTTCATTTTAGTAACATTGTGACAAGCCAATTGCAAATATCATGGAGCTTATCTGTAAATGTTTAATTAGCTGTATTTGTAAAATTTGAAATGTAACTTGCAGTTATTGTGGAGCTTTTTTCCATGGGTCTCAATGAAAATGGGCTGCTCTTGGCTCAGTGGACTTCCCCGGTATTCAAACTTAAATAAAAAATAAATGTGAGAAAGATGGGAAGGCTTTCTGCCATCGGCGTACGCTTCTCCACTCCTCAGCTACCCTACTCTAGGAACCAGAGAAGTGGGAGGGTATGGTTCAAAACGTTCCAAGGGCCTTTCCAGGACTTGAGCGGCAAGGACTTCTCCCAAGGCGGAGGGGGAGGTAACAATGGAAGCTGCTGTTCAGGAGGCAGAAGTGGCCCATAGAACCAGGGGTCCAGAGATTCTTTCTCTGGTAACTCCTACTAGTATGCCTGAACAGAGGCCCAATTAGGCAGTTGGGGAACAATTATCCCTGCACCAATCTGCCTGGCTACAAATGACCATGAACAAGTGGGTGCAGGGAATCATTTTATTTATTTTTATTTTATTTTACATTTGTTGACCGGGATAGTCCAACTGGATGCATGTCCATTTTCAGTGGAGGCCCAGGGAGAAAAGCTCCAAGGGTAAGCAGATACAGCATTACATAATACCAACATTACATATTACAAACAGACTATTTACAGAGATATTACATAAGTAAGCAAGTTAAACAAGTTCCACAGGTTACAGTTAGTCCTGAGCACAAGTCAGGATTAAATTAAATTACACAGTAAACTGGTTAACAGAGTTTTACACTTTCTAGAGAGAGTTAGCCAGGCTTGATAAATTGACATAGCCAGTTAAGTGACAAATGTTGTTTGAGTCTAGTTTTAAATTGACCTAAGGTGGAAAGTAAGGTAATATCAGCTGAAAGAGTTCCAGGATCTACTTAGAATTTGCAAAGAGAGAATCACCGGCTGTGTTATTAATTTTGCTAGTCTGAATTAGTAGTTTGTTAGAGGATCGAAGTGGTCTAGGATTGTTATAGGGGGTGATGATATTAAGTGCAGGAGTATTGTCCGGATTATAGAGGATTTTATAGGCCATAATCAGTTGGTTATACTGGATTAGGCTAGGTAGTTCAAGCCAACCAAGCTGATTTAGATTGATGCAATGATGTGTCCTAAAAGGCAGCCCAGTGGCAAACCTGGCAATGTGGTTGTAGCAAATTGAGAGTTTAAGGACAGTCTTCAAATTCGAGAGTAGAGGGATGCATACAGAAGGGTTGAAAGAAGGTGAGAGCGAGCTATGGCAATTTTAGCTGGAGGGGTTAGGAAGGCTTTTATTCTGTAAAGTGACCCTAGTTTTTTATTGATGGTTTTGATAGTTTGGTTAACGTAGGTCAAATTTGAGATTATTGTCTATGATGACACCTAATAGTTATGTAGATGGGTCAGGGGAGATTATTGTGCCATCATTTGATTTTATGGTAAAGGTGAAAGCGGTAGACCTACGTGTTGGTGAAAATAACTGCATTTTAGTTTTTTTGGGATTTAGGATCAGACAGTGTTCAGAAAGCCAGTTTTCTATTGTATTAAAGGTGGTCTGGGTAGCTGACCATAACTCTACTGGAGTTGTGGCTGAGCAAATCAGAGTAGAGTCATCAGCATATTGGATACAGCTGACTTTTGGGATGACAGTATAAAGGTCGTTAATGAAGATGGAGAACAGCAAGGGCCCTAATGTAGAGCCTTGTGGTACTCCGAGGGTGTTGGGTAGAAGATTAGAGAGTTTGTTCTGCCAGAGGACAGCCTGCTGTCGACCATTCAGGTAGGATTGAAACCATTGGAGGGCTCCAGTATCTAGACAGAATGTTTGCAGGGTGTGGATTAAAAGTTGGTGATCAACCATATCGAATGCCTTGGAAAGATCCAAAAAGAGGGCCGAGGATATATAATTATTGTTGCGATTATGGTTTATGGTGTTAGTAAAGGCTAGGAGGGCTGAAGTAGTGCTGTGATGAGGATGGAAGCCATGCTGAGTGTCTGCCATAAGGCGATTTTGTATTAGGTGGTGCATGAGTTGTCTATGAATACATTTTTCTGTAATCTTTGCAAGTGGAGAGAGTATAGCTATTGGCCTATAATTGGAGAATTCAATAGAGCTGCCTCCTTTGTGAAGTGGGATTACATAGGATATTTTCCAGATGGTGGGAATTTTAGCTTCTACTATGGTTCGATTGATTAGTATTGAGATGGGGTAAGCAATAGCATCTGCTGATTTTTGTAGCTACTCTGCAGGGAGTTGATCAGCAGAAAGTGTAGTGGGTTTTAATTTTTTGATCAAGGTACAGATAAGTGAAGTGGCGACTGGTTGGAAGCTGAACGCAAGTAGGTTTCTAGGGGTGCTACTTCAGGACCAGGGGAGCTAGGAGGTAGTTTGCTAGCTAGGGCTTGAATTGTCTCAGTAAAGAATTGGTTAAAACTATCAAACATCTTCAGGGGTTTTATCAATAGTAGCAGCAGGGATTGGGGTTGACGTTTGTCCAGGATGTAGTAGATTATTTAAACCTGCCCAAAACTTCTGAGGGTTATTTTGATTTACTGTCTGTAAATTACAGTAGTATTGTTTTTTGTCTTGTAAAATAGATTTTTTGGTTTCGTTCCTGGATTGCCTGTATTTAATGTGATTTTGAGGGTCTTTAGAAGAACGCCATAAAGCCCATGCTTTGTTTCTAAGGGTAATTTTGAGTTTAGACTCTATAGAAAGCCATGGTGCAGTTTTTGCCGTGGTTCTCTTTGAACAAACAGGTGCATGCAAATCAAGGATCTCAAGGAATTTGTTGTTAAAGTATGCTACTGCTTCCTCTAAGGGGAGGTGTTTTAGAATAGACCAATTGCATGAGTTTAGTTCTTGTTGGAATTTGGCAGGGTCAAAGTTTTTGTTTCTAACCTTTGAGTAAGGGTTGTTGGGAATTAATGGTTTTGTGCTTAATTACATATGTGAGAAGGTGATCGCTTAGGCCATTAAGGAGGGTACCAGAGGTGTACAGTTTGGGGTGACTGAGTACCCAGTCAAGTATACTTTTTTTGGTTGGGTTTACCTATCCTGGTAGGGGCGGATATGATTTGTGTAAATGCATGCAGGTTAATATGGGTGGTTGGGGATTCTAAGGAACAGGTGCCCCAGTCTGTTAGTCTCCAAGTAGTAGGGTTTCTTGGGGGTAGTGATATGATAACCAGTGCAGGATATCTTCAAATGTAGATATATTGTTACCTGGGGGGATGTACATACAGATGATATTAATGCATTTATTTTTATTAAGTTGCAATTTGGTGGCAAGAATCTCAGAGTTATTAATCTGAGGAGGTTGTATTACATCTATGGTGACATTCAACTCAGATTTATAGAGTACAGCTACCCCACCCCCCTTCCTCGAAGCATGATCCAGCCTGTGTATGTTGTACCCAGGTGGTAACACTTCATTGTCTTTAGTGTTAGGTTTTAACCAGGTTTCAGATAAACAGAGAATCTCAGGGGAGTGGACATCCAGAAGTGCATGCAATTCATGTATCTTGTTATTAATGCTTCTAATATTGAAATGACAGACTAGGAGAGAGTTAGTTGGCCTATTAATTATAGGTTTGTAGCTTAGATTACAAGTAGAGGGGGTATGTGTATCTGAAGTGAGTGGGCCAGGGTTGGGGTGAATATCACCACCAAGTATTAGGTTGAGTCTATACTTGGTGATGAACTTCAGGAATTTGTTTATTAGTTTGTGGTAGTGTTTGAATCTAGAGCTAATGTGCCTGGGGTTGAGATGTTGATAGACTGAACAAGAAGTTGGATAGGATCTGGTACTGTAAGTATGGTTGAAGGTGGAAGGATTTACAGCTGGGGTGATAGTATGGCCTTTTGGGACCTGAAATCCCGTAAGAAACTGGTTTTCATACAAGGTAAGGAGGTATGGTGTGAACAAGAGGGGTAGTAAAAAGGAGTGTATCATTATATGTGATTCAGCTAGTGAGTGAAGGAACTGTTTTACCTGGTGATGCAACACCAGAAGATAGAGTAGTGATGTAAAGGTACTGGAAGGGGGATGGGAGAAAGCTAATAGGTGCTATTAAATGTAGGTAGTAGAGTAGGGGTGAGTGGAATTATCCCAGATGAAAGCAGATAGGATCTAGAAAGTGGGGGAGTGGCTATAGTACTATAAATTTAGAGGTACTGGGGCAGGAGGAATTGGGGCAGGGAGGGAGCAAGAGAGCCTGGCGTAGCAAGGCTTAACGTGCGAGCTATTGCAGTTTACAAGGTTTCCTAAGGTGTCCTAAAGCTATAAGGTAAGTATTACAGCTCTAATGTAAGAGTCAATTTACTACAGTTACAGGGGAAGGAGGCAACCACTCAAGTAGAAACAGAGCGCCCTATGGCTGACCAATATGGTGACCTGCTTAATTACAAAGCACTGTAAGTGAAAGCTTAACAAATGCTTTTTGTGTAACCTACTCTGTTTAAATGTTGAGAGAAACTGATTTCAGTCCTGTAGACACCGTTTTGTAGGGAACTGTAGAGTTCAACTAGTAAAAGAGAAAAGCAGAAATTCTAGGGTAAGCATGAAGACAACAGGCAGTTACATAATAATGCATTCAGAAAGGTTTGGTGGAGGGTAAAGTAGCATACTTCAGAATGAATTAACATTTATAGCTAAGAAACCTAAGCAAGAGAGCAATGCAGTAAATAAACACTTGCCAGATTTTAAAGATATACCAGAAAAACTAAATCAATTATTCACAATTGTACAACTGGAAAATTGCCAGTAAAAGCTCCAGGTATAGCTAGCCCAAGTTATACAAGTCATAAAAGCACTTCTTCAATGTGTCTGTGCAATTTAAACATTAAAAACACATGCAGCAAGGAGGAGCTCTGATTATACACTTTCTCTAGGTACAGGTTCAGTTTAAACACAAATATTACCACAGAAATTCAGTAAAGTCACTAGCTACTTATAGAGCCTCTGAAAAACAAAATAGAGCAGTCTGTGCAGAATCAGAATTTAGCAGCAGGTCATTCAGTTGCACAAAAAACAGTAAAAGATCCATATAATGAAGAAACTTACACAAAGTCACACCAGGTCAGCCAAGGGGGGAAGAGAGGGAAATCCTAAGCACCTAGATTTGAAAATGATGCCTGTACTAAATTGTAGCAGTTTAACCTGTTTGAGGAAAGAGGGGGGTGGGGGAAAAGAGAAGGCAGTGGGAGTGGTTACAGTTAATACCCTGATTGACTCAAGACACCACACCCAGAGATAAGTTGAATGCAAGGGCCTAAAATCTGCACTCAGCACTGAGTTATTTGCACTCAGTACTTTAATGTTACTTGCACTCAGCACTGTAATTTCACTTATGTTTAGCAGGAAAGACAGACAAGAATCATTTCCAAAGGATGCATCATTCCCATTTCAATGAATCCAAAACCACAAGACTCCCAGACATTCCACCCAGTCACAGGGAAGCGGCAGTCGTAGAAATCCCAAAACTGCTCGACAAAAGTTATCCAGTAAGTTCCACCCTACCAGACTGGATCCAGAATCTACTCAAGATTATTTTTAGTGCTCAAAAAAGCAGGGGACTGGAGACCCATTTTGGATCTCTGCCAGTTGAACAAATCATTTCAACAAACCAAGTTCTGGATGGTCTCTGTATAGTCAGTACTTCCATTCTTGGAAAAAGACGATTGGATGTGCTTAGTAGATCTTCAGGATGCATATTATCACATAAAAATGAACAAATGCTCCTGAAGATTCCTGTGCTTCTGGCTGGAAGCCAGTCACTCTGTTCAGAGCACTGCCCTTTGGTCTCACCACAGCCCCCAGGGTGTTTACCAAATGCATGGCACTGATAGCAGTTTATCTCAGACTGCTAGGGTTTTGAGTTTTTCCATATCTCTGACTGGCTCCATACTGCTACCACCAGAGATTTCACCTTTCATCTCTGAACTACCTTAGGCATCACAGTAAATTATGAAAAGTAACATCTGGAACCCACTCAACAGCTGGAATTTATCGAAGCCCTACTAAACAGTCAGGGAATAGCAACACTCCCATTAGAAAGTTTCCAGAAAATTCGATCACAAGTAAACAGCATTATTCAGAACAGAAATGTTCCAGTGAGACTCATTCTGCAGGCACTAGTGTCGATGGCAGCCTCTATTTACCTTAGTTCCCTTAGCCACATGCAAATTCTTCAATGGCTTCTAGCCTTCCAATGGTCATTACTGAATCATTCCTCCTCCCACAGCCCCAAGCCATAGTGACCACAGATGCTTCCCAGATAGGATGGGAGGTGTTATCTGGGAGGTGTTATCTGGGAGGGACAGTCCAAGGTATGTGGTCCCAAATGGAGGCCAATTTGCACATCAATGCTCTGGAGATGAGGGCGGTGCTCTTAGCTTTGCAAGCATTTAAAGATGCTCTCCTATTGGGAATAGGGGCAATTCAGATGGACAATGTGTCTGTAGTCTGATTTATCAACAAACAAGGGGGGGACCAAATCTTATCTGATTTGTCGAGAAGCCCTCAGAGTTTGGCAATGGGCGATTTCTTCCATCCGCTTTCTAACGGCAACAGGGTTCTGTCAGAAATACGAAGAGACATTGTCAAATGCCTCTTCATCGAACTGTAAATGTCGAAAAAGCAAAATGAAGCGGCTTAATTCTTTCCCTGGAAAAGTCGCTTGGCCGCTTCCGTCATTTTGCCATTTTCGGCACTGTAGCGCTATCTCAGAGTTGGTATTTTTAAGTAGGTAGGGTGGTGGGGGTTGAAGCCCCCCACTTTAAATAGTGTTTAGTGTGTTTTTTTTTTTTCCTGGGAAAAAATTTGCTGTACTGGCTGTTGGCTTTTATTTGTTTTCGTTCTTTTGTTGTCGATATAACAGCGTTCAATATTTTGATCATTCGCTGTTATAACATAGACCCCGGCAGCACACATTCTGGGGAACTCCAATGTGATAGCGGATGAGCTGTGCAGAACTATCTTGATACCTCACGAGTGGTCTCTCAATCTGACAGTGTTGAAAAAGATTTCCTGGCACTGGAGCCAACCTTGCTGCGACCTGATTGTGTCCCTTGTGAACAAGTGCAGCAGTTACATTGCCCTAATCCCCCCTCAAGGGGAGTCACCCAGAGATGCTCTTCTCCACGATGCCCCCCCCCCCATCTTCTGTATGCTTTTCCTCTGACAAGTCAGTTTCTAAATAAAAGCAAAGTGGTCGAAGAACACAGTAATCCTCATTGCCCCGTTCTGGCCTCGACAGGTATGGTTTCCCCTTCATTGAGCCTCATCTACTTGGAAAACCTTGGGATTCTAGACCTAGTTCCACATCTGCTGTCTTGAAGCCGAGGTACTAGGAAGCATCAGTAAAACTTTGGATATCTAACTGTGGCTCTTGAAGTGTGTTTCTTTCCAATTTCGTGGTGTGGTGTTTGGGACAGTTAATTCTTGACCTGAAAAACTGTGGCCAGGAGGGTATCAGAAATTCAAGCCTTGTAATGCAAATCCCCCATTTAATAGTTTGCCGAAGATTTTTTCACAATCTCATATCAATCAAACTTTACACCTATCAGTCTTTTTCCTGTCGGCACTTTAGACAGACACAAACAATTACGCAAAAAA
>NC_056746.1:828129789-828237289 GCF_019279795.1 Protopterus annectens
GGGTTAAAAATTCCTTCAACACTCAAATTAAATACTGTATTTTAAAAAAAAAAGAGCAGATAAAGGTACTTAAATTGTCTTATACGTCCAGTTGAATATAACCAAGTTCTTAGCTGGCCAAGCTGAAGTTTTAAAGCAGGAATTATTTCACATGCACCAGTTTAAATATGCAAGGACAGGAAATCAAAGAATGTGGCTACCCCCACACCTGTAATTACTAGCAAGTAACAAAATTCAGCCAACACTAGCTTCAGTTCAAGTTACTGAAGAGCAGAATAACTTCAGTTAAAAATTCCTTCAACACTCAAATTAAATACTGTATTTTTTAAAAAAAAAAGAGCAGATAAAGGTACTTAAATTCTCTTATACGTCCAGTTGAATATAACCAAGTTCTTAGCTGGCCAAGCTGAAGTTTTAAAGCAGGAATTATTTCACATGCACCAGTTTAAATATGCAAGGACAGGAAATCAAAGAATGTGGCTACCCCCACACCTGTAATTACTAGCAAATAACAAAATTCAGCCAACACTAGCTTCAGTTCAAGTTACTGAAGAGCAGAATAACTTCAGTTAAAAATTCCTTCAAAACTCAAATGTGGTAATTAGGGGTTACCTTGTTTTTCCCAAAGGGTATGACTATACATTTTTTTGCATTTAGCTTAAGGTCATGGCTCTGACACCAGTTATCCATTTCTATGAGACCTCTTTGGAGGAAGTCTGTGTCTGATGGAGTGTCAGTTATGGTGCCCAGTTTGCAGTCATCTGCAAATTTTTTCAGCCACAATCCCCCTATGTTTGCCTGCACTTCAGAAAAATAAATGCCAAACAAGGGGCCTGGACTGAGCCCCGTGGGACACCGCTCGTGACTGGCTTAGAGTCTGACATGGCACCAGCAACTTTAACCCTGTGGGTTCTGTCCTTGAGCCAGTTTGCATCCCATCTTGTGACATATGGGTTTACATGTAAGCTAGTGAGCTTTTCTATGATGTCCGAGTGGGGTATTGTGTCGAACGCTTTTGCTAGGTCAAGGTCGGCTGTGTGGACTGCCTTACCCTCATCAATGGCCTTAGTGACTGTTTCGAAAAAGTCGACCAAGTTCAAGAGGCAGGATCTGCCCTTGACAAAGCCAAATTGGGTAGGATCCAGTGTCTGTAGGTCCCCAATGTCTTTATTTATGAGTTCCGTTATGATCCTCTCCATAGCTTTGCAGACTAGGCTCGTCAAGCTTATGGGGCGGTAATTTCCACGGTCCGTAGAAGCACCGCCTTTGTGGAGTGGGACCACAGTTGCTGTACGCCATTCTTTGGGTACGTATCCTGAATGGGTACGTATCCTGTAGTAAGGCTAAGATTAAACAGCAGCCTTATGTGTGGGTTTAGTTTCTCATTGAGTTCGTATAGCACACAGCCGGGGACACCGTCCGGTCCCTTTGATGCTGTGTTTTTTGCTTTAGAGAGAGCAGCTCTCACCTGGGGATCTGAGATGTTTGGGAGGCTAGACTCTGGTGGGATAGATATTTCTCCTTTGGGAGAAATTTGCACTGAACCTGTCTGCCAGTATGTTGGCAATGTCTGTGGGTTCAGTGATTTTTGTATCATTTTGGACTAATTCTGAGCATATCTGGGAGTTTCCACCCAGGTTTCTAAGATAGCTAAAGAAGGCCTTATGATTGTCTTTTGTGTCTTTAGCGATTTTTCTCTCAAAGTTGGCCTTGGATGATTTTGAGTGATCGTAATTTTTTTGCTAGTATTGATCAGAGATGCCTTCCCTTTTAGGCATTTTGCTCTGTCATGTAGTAGCTTTCTCCTCTTGTTGTAGAGTTTTTTTATGGCTGGAGTCCACCAGACCGGGCGCCTGCCTTTGGTGGAAAGGGTCTTGATTTTATTAGGGATTGCTTGATCCATACATTCCTGGAGGTGCTCGTAGAAGGCATTTGTAAGGGTTTCAGCAGCATGGGTTGCGGTTTCCACTGGCTCGGGGGGCCTCGAAGGATACCACTCCAGTCTTAAGAAGTGTGAAGTTTGCTTTTGAGAAGTTCTTCACTGTGGTCTTTTTGCTGGGGTTGGGGGCGGGATGTGGATCTCCAGTGAGATTAATTTATGGTCTGATCTCACCAATGAGGGATATACTTCTGGTGTGGAGCATTTTGTCCCCATGTTTGTGATGATCAGGTCTAGTATATTTTCTCCCCTTGTGGGAATGGTGACTAGTTGTTCCATAGCATTTGAGTTTATGAACTCCAGGAACCTTTGGGCTAGGGTGTTGGGACTTGAGTAATGTTCCCAGTCTGTTTGGGTAGTTGAAGTCACCCAATATGATGGTGTTTGGAGAGACATTCATACTCTCCAGTTTCTTCAGGAAGGCTGTGTGGGTTTCCTGAGTTTGAGAGGGTGGTCTGTAGCATGCCACAAACTGTAGGGCAGTTTTACCTATGGTTAATTGCACCTGGATGGTCTCCGATGCTTCGTGCGTTGCCACTAACCTGGAGGTGTGGGTATCCTTTATGAATATGGATACTCCCCCTCCTTTTGTGGTTTGTTCCGGATTTTGGGGCCGGAACGCATGATATGAGGTATAACCTGATAGTGCTGGGGTGCTCTCAGGAGCCTTGAACCAGGTTTCAGTCACAGCACAGACATCTGTTCTCCATACTGAGGAGGGCTTCTAGGGCGTGCATCTTGAGGTTTAGACTTCTGGCATTGAGCAGTATTACCCTTAGTTTTTTTCCATTTTTGTTTTCTAGGGCGGTAGGTTTATCATTTGAGCCTTGCCTAAAAAAGGCACTATGGGGGTGGCAGTATCCGGAATCCCAGGGGTGACGGGTGCAAGCCGTCCCTTGCGAAGCAGCGTGGCTTGTCAAGCATGTCATCCCAGGCAGACAGACATTGGATCCCCTTAGAATGACACCAGTAATTAAGCCAATTATTAAAGCTGATCATTTTGTCTCTGTATTGTGGCATCATTCTTGGTGAGGGTAGGATACTGGTCAGGGTCATACCGGCCTGGGCTACATAATCTGAGAGCTCCTCTGTGTCTCTTCATGTAGTCCAGGGAGGTACGTCTCAGGTCGTTCACACCGGCATGGACAATGACTGAGTCATACTTGTACTTGCTGTGGAGTGACCTGAGTGCTTGTGTTATGTGGCGGATTCTGGCACCAGACAGGCAGCTTACTGTTATCTTTCCCTTGTTCAGTCTGGTGAGTGGGACGTCAGTGTGTCTGACTATGGAGTCATCTATAACAAGTGTCTGGCATTGTGTTTGGCCTTAAGGGCTGTGACTGTTTAGCACACTGACTTTGAGAACTATGTGTTGCATGTCTTTTGTCTTGAGGTGGCAGTTGCTTGGGTGTCTGCTTTGGAGGCCTCTGTAGTTTTGGTTGATTTTTGATCAGTGCCTCCGAGTATGTCTTTGTGTGTTTGTGTTTGTTTTGCAGTTGATAGTTCTGTGTGAAACTGGGTTTGTGGTGTGCGTGGTTTCCTTCTCCTGTCTGGTCTTGCCAGTCCTGAGTTGAGAGAGCTCAGCCTCCAGTTTGGCTATATAGTTGCATCTCTCACATGTATTTGTGTTTTGTGGGAGAAGGAGTGGGTTGTCTGTGTACATGAGGCAATTGTAACATTGCCTCAAGATGCCCAGATTCACCAGCTGAACAGGAGAGGACGCTAGCAACTGACCCTTCGACATGCTAGAAAAAGTTTGCTGTGTAACTGAGTCAGAAGGGACCTATAGGGAAATGGGTACTCAAGGGGATTCTAGGCTAATGTAGTACTTTGTTTAGTATACAAGTACTTTACCTATATAAAAATGCTTTAGGAGCAAGTGCTGAGCTTTTGAGATAGAGAATAGACTGTTTAGATTGCAAGTAGAGAAGTTCTAAGGGAAAAATTGAAGAGCAGACTTTACGGAGCCGGCATCGGTCACTTCTCAGTTGGCTACCCTATAGTCCGATTCTAACTCTACCATGAGGCTCGTCTCTAACATAGCAGAAGGGAACCTCAAGGGTAGTGGGTTCAGGCGTTTCCATTAGGAGACATGCCTTGATGTGTTTGTGTGATTTTGTGGAGACGGTCTTTGTTCATCAGTGCCCCCTTTGACAGCACATCATTTTTTGATCCTAAGGTAAGACGCATTGTCCATGTGTGGGAAGGATGGCTAGACCCTTTCTGCTGTGAACATCCATTTTTCCACCCTTCAAAGATCCTTTTCTATGAGTTATCGAGGTGGTGATGGTACAATGTTCACAAAGTCTCAAGGTGCTTTCTGGACATGTGGAGGAGGTTCCCCCAGGGGCAGAGGGGGAACTCTAATGATTGACACCACTCTTGTAGCAGAGGTGGCCCACACAACCAAGGGTCCAGGTATGCATGCCAAACACTTCCAGCGTTCCTTTAAGGAGTTCTGATTGTCCACCTCTGGAGGCAGTCTGGAGTCACTTGTCCCTGTACTACAGAGCCTGGCTAGAAAGAACATCAGATACTTAGGTGCAAAGGATAATTTTCAGAGGTTGTATATTACCGTTTTCCCTTTGTTCTCCCAATTCAGGAAAATTCCTAGATGTTTCATCCAGTCAGCGAGAACAGGCAGCAATTCAAATACAGAAGCTGCTAGACTAGAGCTGTCCAACAAATCCCCCCACACCAGATAGAGTCCAGGACTTACTCAAGGTTGTTTTTAGTGCCAAAGAAAGCAGGGGACTGTAGACCATTTCTGGATCTCAGCATCTTAATCCAGTCTGTTAGAAAGGTCAAGTTCCAGATGGTTACGCTTTGGCTGGGGGCCAGTCATTATCAATTAAGAGTTCTGCCCTTTGGTCTCTCCATAGCCCCCCAGGGTGTTTACCAAATGCACGGCAGTAGTAGCAGCTCACTTGAGACTGCAGGGATTCCGGTTGATTCTATACTTAGACTGGCTCATAGCCAGGCATCAGCTCGTTGTAGCAAAAGAAAAGGTGATCCAAACTTGTATTCTGCTAGAAGTAACTATAAATTCCAAAAAATCTCAACTAGAACCAAGTCAAAATTTAGAGGTCATAGGGGTACCACTTAACACAAAATCATCAATAGCCTCACTTCCCCTCTTCATTGTTTAGACAATAAGAGCTCAAGTGAAAGATAGTTTTCAATACCAGAGGTTCAGCCCGCTTGGTCCTTCAGACTCTGGGGTCAGTGGCGGCAGCAATAACATTAGTGCCTTTGGCCAGATTTCACATGAGAATCCTTCAGTGGATGCTGGCATCCTGTTGGTCAGTTCTCCATCTTCTCTTATGTGCCCCAATATGAATCAACAGCATATGTAAAAGGGATCTGATGTGGCGGATTCAATAAGATCAGATTTTACAAGACCGTTTTTGGCCCCTCTCAGCCCAAGGCCATAGTAACCACAGATGCTTCCCAGTTTGGGGGGGGGGGGCATTACCTAGGGAAGACTGTCCAAGCCATGTGGTCCCCTAAAAAGGCAGATTTGCATATCATAGAATTGAGAGCAGTGCTTTTAGCATTGCAAGCCTTTCAGGATGCTTTGTCTTCCAGAATGATTGCGATCCAAACAGACATGTCAGTGGTTTGGTACGTCATCAAACAAGGAGGAACCGGATTGTTTCCCCTATGCTGAAAAGCACTAGGGGCATGGCAGTGGGCAGTATCTTCCAACCGCTTTCTGATAATATATATTCCGGGGAAGTCCATCGTGCTAGCGGACAAGCTGAACAGGTGAACCAAAAATGAAGAAAAAGGAAAACGAATCCAGGCCAACACAGGTTTATTAACGAAACACAGACGGTTTACCTAGGTTTCGTCCACATAGGACTTCAGAATACTGAAGTCACAATTAAAAACCATGTATATGTATACAACGCCCATCAATCCAATTAAACAAACAAAATTAATCAAATTTAAAGGTATACACATTGTCACTGCATACTATAAAATGTCTACAATAGATACATAGAATGCAAACAACTTTTGAACATTCTGTTTAATACTGCCTACTAAACTAAATAAAAATATATAAATATATGAATATAAATATATATAAATAGAATATATAAATTGTTGCTAAAAATCTATACAACTATAACAATGATAAATATATTGTAACATAAAATATTATATTAGTGAAAAATGTATATAAAAATGTGTATGTAGAGATGTATGTATATAAATAAAAATGTTTAAGTAAGAAAGAAAAAATACAAAATACTAAATCCATAATAATGTTTGCACTACCGCCCTAAAATATGCTTCAATTTAAGATAGGACTTAATAGAACTAAACTCGTTGATACCAGGATAATTGTGTGCATTTAATCTCAGCTGCCACCTTAATTCACAAGCATCCAAGTGAGCATCTGTAATCCTACCTTGGAGGTCAATCTTAACCTGCTGTAAAACACAAAACTTAAGTGACCAATGTCAATTAATTGTCTAGCTAGGGCATTAGTAGTTTTGAGATGTTTCATATCCAAAAGATGTTCCCTTACCCTATCCTTAAAACATCTACTAGTTTTTCCTACGTAAAATGCTTTACAGTCCTGACACTTGGCAGGATATACCACATTATTAGTATGACAGTGACCTGTGACTGAAACAAAACAATGATTGATGTTGAAACTCTTACCGGTTGTTAAAATACAAGAACAGACCTTACACCTACCACATTTAAGCGTGCCAGAAGGCCTATTACTGAAGAACCTACTAGACATTGAACAACGTTCAAACATATCCTTAAACGAAAAATCCTTACGATAAATGAACGTAGGGTTATTGTAAAAGTGTGACTTAAATTCATGGTCCATCTGTAGGAAACCCCAAACTTTATTAACTATTTTCTTAATCATGTCAGAGTCCCCATTGTATGTTGAAACAAACAATAACGGCTTAACGGTCAAAAACTGTGACCCGTTAGTTGATTCAGATTTTTGATAAACAGGTCCCCCTGCACCTATTATAGGTTGATAAAAACCTGCCTCCCTTTTACCTCTGATTTCCTTAAAAACATCCTTACATAAACTCTCAGGATATCCTCTGTTCAAAAATAGAGAGATCATAAAATTTAGTTCTTCCACAAATTCACTGAAATCACTAACCATTCGGGCCGCTCTGACCATTTGTCCCTTAATAGCCCTTTTCTGATGTTTAGGATGCCAACTGTCAAACTGTAGGTAAGAATTAGAAAAAATTGGTTTCCGAAATATATTAGACTTAATTAACCCACTGTCTCTATCAATAGTTAGTCTAACATCCAAATAAGTGATTGACTGTGTGCTGAACTCATGGGTGAAATTCAAAAACCAAACAGTATTTATATAATGTAAAAATGCTTCCAAACCCACAGTATCACCTTCCCAAATGATAAATATATCATCCAAAAAGCGTGAATAAAATTTGACATACTTGTAAAACTCACTATAAAATAAATAATGCTCTTCCCAAAAGGCCATGATGTAATTTGCATAAATCGGGGTGCAAGCTGCCCCCATGGCTACCCCAGTTTGCTGTTTGAAGTAATGTCTCTCAAAAAATAAAAAATTATTTTGAAGGACTATTTCCATCAACTTAACCATAACATTAATTTGTTCCTGTTCATACACTCCAGTTGCATGTAATTGTTCTTCTAGCCAACTTAAAACCCGTATCATGGGGTATAACCGAAAAGTTACATACATCAATGGTTAAGAAGCATGTATTGTCACTAATGCCAAAATCATTAATCCTTTCCAAAAAATGCCATGAATCCTTTGTGATGTAGGGAAACTTGGTAATTCCCAATTTCATGTGGTGGTCCAAATATTGACTAATAAAACATGCTTTACTTCGTTTGCTGTCAACTATGGATCTAAAACGCACATTATCCAATCCTTTATGAATTTTGGGAATCCCAAAATTGCCACTAACCACAGGGTGAGAGTTATTCATATACTCAAATTCAACTTCAGTCAGCTCACCCTGAAATAACATGTCATCTGAAGTAGGATATTCATTTGTCTGCAACCTGTGGGTTATGGATCCGATATCGGATCCGAACCGGCATAGTTTCCAGCTATGGATCCAAGCTCTCAGCTCCTCCCCTCACCCATAATGCCCTGCTCTACCCTCATGACCTCAGATCTTGTTTGTGGTAACTGGATGTGGTGTCTTTAGCTCTCAGCTAAGTGGTATTTTTCTTGTTAAAAATAGAAATTTTTTGCCTTCTTTAAACTTTTTGTGTGAAAGTTGTAGGTTCCCTTTGTGTATTGACTATTTAATGTTTAATTTTAATTTACAGTAGTATTTTTTATTCCTCCCTGGCTGGGTAAGAGTGTGTGTGAGGCCTGTGTGCTTGTTTTAGTTTTGTTAAGTTACTTCTGTAACTTTTGGGGAAGTTTTGACTATGGCTGACCAGCCTAAGTCATTCTTTTCCGAGTGTGGCCATAAGCTCACCGGCTGATGGCCACACTGTGTTAAGTGTCTTGGGGTTGAGCACCTCACATCTGGCTGTTCCATTTGTGCAGGGTTCAACTGAGGGAGCGGAGGTCCAAGCTGGTCCTGGCGGGTCTTTTACGGACTCGGCTCCGACCCCGCGGGACTCCTGCGGCTGCAGCTGTTCCCCTGTAGCACCCCTCCTGCTCCTGGGACTCAAACTCCCCTTCAGGACAGGAGAGGGATGGGCCGAGACCTCTGTTTCGCCCGCCAGGCTTCTCCCGGCTTCCTTGTTGTCACCTGTGTGCTTCTCACCGGGTCCTGAGGAGGAGGAGAGCGAGGCTATCGAGGAGGCATTCCAGGCCTACCTCGGTAGCCTCGCCGAGATCTACCCATAGCTCCTTTGATGCTGATCTGGACCGGATGATGGGTTCATCCAGGCCCAGATGCAGATGGGAGTGGGAGCTCAACACCCTCCTTCTCCGACCCGCTTCCCGGTTCGAGCAGCTGGAGCCGAGCAGCTTGGGGAGGTCGGATCCGATACTGGGTACTGGTGGATCCCACCATGCGGACCCGATCTCGGAGCCTGGATCCGAGCCGGATCCGGGGATCAGTGCTCCTTGGCGCCGTCTGTGTCGGAGCGCACTGTCCTTCGGATCCGAAAAGCTTCGCGCCCGATCCACTCTTCGATCCGATTGTCGGATCCTTTGGTCGAGGTCGCGCCCCTCGGCTTTTGATGTAGTGGAGAGGGCTCTGTTGAGGGTCTCCGGACCCCGGCACTTGCCGGCTCCGTCAGCCCTCTCCTCTGCACTGGGCCAGGCTTCCACCATCCGGCCCCTGGGACAGCCCGTTCTGTGCCCCAAGTTGCTCCTATGGAGCAAATGGCTGCTGCGGACTCTTCTGACAGCCCCCAGAGGAGGCTCAAGGAGGCACATAGACTCCTGAGTCTCTCACTGAAGACACGGACTTGGAGGAAGGGGAAGGCTCCCCACGGTCACCCCGAGGATGTCTCCTTGAGACATCATGGAAATGCTCCGTATCAGGTGGTCTGCCCCAAGTCTTCCTCGGACGAGTCCGTGTTCTTGGAGGCATTCAAACGGGCCTGTTGCCTCTTGGGTGTCCCCTGCGGACCCCGTGGTGGACCTTCTTACCATCAGGGCGTGGAAGGAAGCGGACACCGTCGAGCCAATTCCCAAAGCACCTGACAAAATCCTTAGCCCGCCTTCTGACAGGACCCATTGGAGAAAGGGGCCTCCTGTAGATGCCATGTTGATGGCGGCGGCCACAAAGAGGGAACTGGCTCAGGAGAGTCCCTCAGTCCACCCACCGAGCAAGGAGTCTCGGATGATGGACCGCTTGGGGAAGCGGATGTTCAGTTCGCGACCTTTTCGTGAGGGCTGAACTATTTGGCGGATGCAGCGAGACCTTATTAAGGCTGCATCCCTCCCCGAGTCCATTTAGGAGGACAGAGCTCTGCACTCCACCAAAATGGCCACTCTAAGGTCAGTCACAAATACTTCTCTCCCATGCTACGGAGGGCGCTAGAGCTGCGGGACAGGACTGGTCGCTAGGCGTCAGGCCTGGCTCCGCCCCACGATTTCTCTGAGCCCTTCAAAGGCGCCAAGGCTGCTAACCTTTGATGGTTCTGCTCTGTTTGGCAAGACCGTGACCCAGAGCGAGAAGGACGGAAGACGCTGTCTGCCGGAATCCGCTTCTCTGCACCCCAGAGGCCCTATTCTAGGAACCAAAAGGGTCAGAAGAAGATGTGGTTCCGAAGTCGCAGCAGTCCCAGCCTGCTCCGGACAACCAGTCCTTCCGTGGCAGAGGAGGACAAGGAGGACGCCGCCCTAGAGGCAGAGGGGCTCCCAGAAACTTCGGGTCCAGGGAACCTTTCTCTGAACGGCCCGCAGCAGCCCTGAGGGGCTGGCCGACTGCTCTACTCTTGAGGCAGTCGTGGGACGTTTTTCGGGGCACCTAGCGGCATGGGAGTCCATAACATCGGACCGCTGGGTTCTCCAAATCATATCCAGGGGATATCACATTCCTTTCCTTCACCTTCCAAAGATGCAGTCCCTCCCAGACGTACCACCCGGTCAAAGGGAGGCCGCTTTAGCAGAAATTGGCCATCTGCTAGAGAAAAGAGCCATCCAGCCCGTTCCCCCAGACCAGATCGGATCAGGGTTCTACTCCAGGTTCTTTTAGTGCCAAAAGACGGGGAACTAAGACCAATCCTAGACCTCTCTCTCCTGAATCTGGCAGTCCCCAAAGAAAAATTCGAATGGTCACTCTACAATCTATTCTCCCCTTCTGGGAGAATGCCACTGGATGTGCTCGATAGATCTCAAGGACGTACTACCACATCCTAATGGACAGGCGCCAGGAGGTTTCTCCGCCGGCTGGGAGCCAGTCACTACCAGTTCGTCCTTCCCTTTGGTCTCACCACAGCCCCCAGGGTGTTTACCAAAGTACTAGCAGTGGTAGCGGCCCACCTGAGGCTTCAGGGGGTGCAGGTCTTTCCCTACCTGGACGACTGGCTCCTTACCGCCCCAACAAGGCATCTACTTCTCTCGGCGCGAGACTCCTTTCTCCATCTTGCTCCATTTCTGGGCATCACAATAAATACAAAAAAGTCCAACCTGGCACCCACTCAGCTCTTAGATTTCATAGGGGCCAGACTAGACACAAGGAGTTTACGAGCCTTCCTTACTGCGGACAGGATTCTGAATCTGCAGCTCCAGGTGCGGGCCATTCTCCATTCAAGTTCTGTTCCAGCGGAGTTGGTCCTGAGGGCTCTAGGGTCCATGGCTTCGTCGATAGCTCTTCTTCCTCTTGCCAGGCTCAATATGCGCATTCTACAGTGGACGCTCTTAGTACAGTGGTCTTACCTTGCTCTTCCCATGTATCATCCCATAGCGATCAGCAAGGCTTGCAAGCGGTCCCTCTTGTGGTGGCTCCACTCCCCGGATCTCCACGAGGGTCGCCCATTTTGTGCTTCTCCCCTCGCCACGGTGACCACGGACGCCTCCGCCTCGGGTGGGGGCACTTTATCTTTGCGGACAGTCCAAGGCACGTGGAACGATACAGAGACCTTACTGCATATCAATGTTCTAGAGATGAGAGCTGTGCTCTTAGCGTTGCTAGCACTTCAGGACTTTCTTCCCTTGGGAACAATTGCGATTCAGTCGGACAATATGTCTGTTGTCTGGTACATCAACAAGCAAGGGAACAAGGTCTTACCCTCTTTGTCGAGAGGCCATGAGAGTTTGGGAATGGGCAATCTCCACCAATCGCTTTCTCATAGCAACGCACATTCCGGTCGGTCCAACATCCTAGCGGACAAGCTCAGTCGCACCATTCTGACCCCTTACGAGTGGTCTCTCAATTGTCAAGTAGCGGAACGCATATTCGCACGGTGGGGAACCCTTCATGCGATCTTTTGCCTCTCCTCAAACACCAAGTGCGACAGTTTTTTTCTGATACCTCCTCCGGAGGTACCCCAAGAGACGCTCTGGTGCATGCTTGGCCACCCGGTCTTCTGTATGCCTATCCACCCTTGCCTCTGATGCTGCAAGTTCTTCAGAAAGCCTCTCGGGTGGGTTGCAGAATGATTCTCATTGCTCCATTCTGGCCTCGACAGATCTGGTTCCCCTTCCTGTCTCACTCGGTGAATCCTCCTTGGATTCTAGATCCCATCCCGGATCTGATATCCCATCCATCCTGCATTCCTCCTCCGAACCTGGACAACCTGAAGCTGACCGCTTGGCTGCTCCAGTTCCACTCTTGATAAGGACTCCCGTATTTCTTCACCGGTAAAGGCTATTTTGGTGGCGGCTCATAAACCAGCCACTAGAAAGGTTTACAAGCAAATGGAAACGCTTTCTCTGTGAGCGGCAAGGCCTAGATCCCTTCACGGTTCCTCTCCCTAGTGCTTGATTTTCTAACCTCTCTTTAATGATGGTGCCAGCAGTTCCACAGTCAAAGTTCAACTGGCGGCAATCTCTCACTATCACATTGGTCAAGAGTCTAATCCTCTTATGTCAGCCAAATTGTGTAAAACCTTTCTTAAAGGTACTTTCCTTCTCAGGCCCCTATTAAGCAAGCAGTTCCTCCTTGGGACCTTTCTCTGGTCCTACAGGCCTTGACCGCTCCCCTTTCGAGCCAGCGGCTACAGTGGACCTCAAATTCTTGTCTTACAAGACAGCCTTTTGGTAGCCATTACATCAGCCAAGAGAGTTTCTGAACTTCAAGCTTTATCAGCTAAACCTCCTTACTTGGTTTTATCCGGACCGTGTCTCCCTCAGGACCAACCCGTCCTTCCTTCCTAAAATCGCTTCTGAAGCAAACATCAATCAATCTATTAACCTCCCTGTTTTCTTCCCTAAGTATGAAAACAAAGGTGAATATAGGCTACACTCACTAGATGTTCACAGGCAACTAAGATTTTATCTCAACAGGACAGCTGGTCATAGGCAATCCGACCAGCTGTTTATTTCCTTTGCAAAATTCAATTTGGGCAAGCCAATTTCCAAAGTTTCTCTGTCCCGCTGGATTTCACAGTGCATTTTATTGGCTTATCAAGCGTCAGGAAGGCCACCGGAGGGTGTTCATGCCCATTCAACCCGGTCAGTATCTACCTCAGCAGCCTTCAAGGCTAGGATTCCTCTGGATGATATTTGTGCAGCAGCTACATGGGCTTCGTCTCATACATTTATTTCTCACTATAAGTTGGATCTTGCATCCAGGGGTAGAGCATCCTTTGGCTCCAGTGCTCGGAATATCCTTCCATGATGGCGCCCAAGATTCAGGTAGCTGGGGACTCTGTCCCACAGGTTGCAGACAAATGAATATCCTACTTCAGATTTAGAAGTTATGTACTCACCATAACGCTCCATCTGAGTAGGTGTATTCATTTGTCTGCAACCATCCCGCCTCCTATCCCCTGGCCTTTTCAGTTTCCTGCATATTACTGGTTACCCTTTTGAGGGTATTGTTGCTTTGGCAAACTCGATCTGAGGTCATGAGGGTAGAGCAGGGCATTATGGGTGAGGGGAGGAGCTGAGAGCTTGGATCCATAGCTGGAAACTATGCCGGTTCGGATCCGATATCGGATCCATAACCCACAGGTTGCAGACAAATGAATACACCTACTCAGATGGAACGTTATGGTGAGTACATAACTTCTAATTCCAATAATAAATCTATTTTCCTATATGCAATATTGATTTCATTAATACTTGTTTCCACACAGTTGTCCTCCATCAACAATGACATCATAATGCAAATGTAGTCGCTATTATCAATAATCACAACTCCGTTGCCCTTATCTGGCTTCATTATTCTAATATTGTCAGTACTGTAGATATCTTGCAATACATCTTGCTCATTTTTAGTCAAATTCAAATTAATGTTCCTCGTGGACTGTTTGATGTGTTCCCTAATTTCAAATTCACACAAGTCTGTCAAACAGTGCTATCATGGGATTTGGGGGTGTGTTAAATACACTAGGTTTAGAAATATCCCTACTCTTTTGAGTGTTGTCACAGTGGTTAGCTTTATCAAAAAATATCTGTAAGTTCATTTTCATTGTGAATAAGAGTTTCAACTAAATTACCTTTCCTACATGGGACAAAATTAAAACCCTTAGAAAAAAAGATTAACATGTTCCGTACTAAAAATTAGCACTTGAATAATTATATAGCTTAAAATCATGTGTATCATTTACCAAAATAATGGGATTACACAAAAGCCCATCCGTTGGCTCATTAGAACCAAAGTCAGCCAAATTAATATTATCAACAACACTAGCATTAAAATTTAAATAATTGGAAGTGTTAACATTAACTTCTGCCATTGCACAACAACCAAATAAGTCATCCAAGGAACAATTGAGTGAAGCATTAGAAGGAATACTTTGGTTATTCACATCTAACTAATTTGATAACGTTAGTATAGAGTCAGTGAAGGAAGACAACCCCATATGGGGGCCATGTTGCTGATTTAACTCAATATTGTCATTAATAGTAACACAATTGTCGTCAATGACAAAATCATAAGTACTTAAATTAAGTAAAGAGTCTCGTTCAGTTGAATTTTATCATCACCTAAACACTTAGAAAATGACGAAGATTCATCAATGTCTTGGGTGTCCGTTATGTGATCCACACATGCATCGGACTCTAAACTTAGATTGTTAATGATGTCACAACTTGTCAAAGCACATTTCGGATGTGCAAAAATACACTTTGGACTGAACCCACAAGCATTCAGAGTACCTTCATGCCACGCATGTCCAGCAACCACATCCCCAGTGGTGTCAACTGCTGAAATGGCTCCCCCACTCATCTCACACTTTCCACAATCCGAAATTTTAAAATGACAGTCTGGGCGACAATAGTTATTAACAACTACGAATGGTGAATTTGGCGATAAATAAAACGCACCATGAAAAACGCTGTTATCTCCGGCTGACGCATGTAAATTGCACTCATCCACGCCGCCTAGTGATGTTATACCCGGATAACAAAGGGAAAAATTTACCTGCGTGGCTTCCAAGCCCCTTGCTGAGCGTAGAACCCCTGGCGCCCAACTTTGGATAGTGTCCCTGATATATATTCCGGGGAAGTCCATCGTGCTAGCGGACAAGCTGAACAGGTGCTTTCGACTACCTAGTGATTGGTGCCTCAGACAGCGGAAATGATTTTCCACAACAAGCGCAGCAACTACTTTGCCCTAATCCCCCCACAGGAGAAATCACAGAGATGCTCTACTGCACGATTGACCCCCTCGGTCTCCTTTATGTATATCCCCCAATACCTTTGATCCCAAAGTTTCTACAGAGAGCTGCCAGGTTAAAGAGCAAATTCAGCCTCATTGCACCCTTTTGGCATTGACAGATTTGGTTCCCCTTTCTCTGACCTCATTTGATTCATCTACTCTGGATCCTTGACCCAGCTCCAGATCTCCTGTCTCACCTGACAGGCATGATGCATCTGGACCTTGCAAGTCTCAAGCTAGCAGCTTGTTTTTTCCATTTCCAGTAATAGCCAGAAAGCCTGTACTGTTGTCCCCTGTAAGCCGAATTTCATCTTCCATCAAACCATCTACAAGAAAACTTTATGCCAGCAAATGGAAAAGATTTTTGCAGTGGGCACTTTTAATGTGGACCCTTTTTCTGCACCGATTCATACCACCCTAGAGTTCTTGATGCTGCTTTTTAATCAAGGGGCCAGTTCTTCAACAGTTAAGTTTCAGTTAGCAGGGATTTCCAATTTCCATATTGGTCTTTGATGGCTCTTCACTGGCTTCCCATAAACTTTGTCAAACCTTTCTGTGAGGAACACTTCTCTATTAAGACCTCCCATTAAAGATCCTACTCTGCCTTGGGACTTAACTCTGGTACTGCAAGCTCTGGTCCTTCCAGTCTTCGAACCTGCACATAATTGTGATCTCGTACTACTCTCTTGGAAAACTGTTTTTGGTGGCCATAGAAGTGGTTTCTATTTGTATTTTTTTTTTTTTTTTTTTAATTAAAAGTTGGTTTCCATTTGTAATATATTTACACTACATGTTTTGAATAGGCATTTGTAGGAGAGTATAAATGGGAATGTATGTGTTTGTGTGAATATACATTTGTATACATTTTTGCAAGTCTGCATTTATATTATGCCTTTTTAGCCTGCTAATTCAATTTTTCTGTTAGTTTTATTAACGCACTGGTTATTTGTTATTTCTGGGCTCATGGTGGTGTTCAGTTACAATGTAAAAAAAAAACATAAAAATGTAATGTGCTTACAATATGTATTTACCCAACTGTGATATTTAGGATGTATTTTTAATTTAGGATGTGTGATTTTAATTTGTCATATGATCTTGTCTGAGCATAAAAGGAAGTTGTTAATGGCATTATTTCATTCTGAGGAAGTCAAGGGTTTACTACCAACGAAAGCACTAAATTAAACGTGTTTCTGAAGTCTTCTCGACTGTGTGCTTCCTTCTGTTTTATAAGTTATGTACTTACCATACCGTTCCATCAATGTTGTCCATTTTCATTCTTCATCCGCTCCCCCACCCACCAAACCCCAGCCTTAATATTTCTGAAAGAGTGAGCAGATAGTGAGTTTTTGGAGGTCTACTCTTTGCATCGTATAGCTCTAGATATAGCTTTGTTTTACCTTTTCTGCTTTACATTCCTCAAGGTTTTTTAAATAAGAGCAAGTTTTATTCTTCTGCTATAGTCTTCAAACAAGATCTGAGGTAATGGGGGGTTGCATTCTGGGTAAGGTTGCCACAAGCTTTTACAGCAGCCGAGTTGGATACAAGGGCTCAGATCCATACCCATCAGTTGAATGAAAATGGGCAACACAGATGGAACGTTGTAGTAAATACATAACTTTTTTTAACCTGTAAAACTATCTTTTTGATGGCTGTAACCTCTGCTTGAAGACTTTCTGAATTCCAAGTCTTGTCTTCTAAGCCTTCTTATTTAATATTCCATAGAGATAGGATAACACTACGAACCAATCCTTCCTTTCTTCCTAAGGCGGTGTCAGAATCCAACATTAATCAGTCCATTAATTTTCCAGTTTTTTTCCCAAATTTCACAAAGGTGAATACGTTACTTTGTTGGACATTTACAGATAGTTCTGTTTCTGTTTGCACAGAACAAAGAATTTCAGAAAAGCAGATCAATTTATTTCTTTTGTGGAATTAAAATTAGGCAAGCCAGTTGCAAAAGTAACTTTGGCCATATGGTTGACTGATTGCATATCCTTTTGTTTATAACAAATTCTGGTTGTCCTTGCCAAAACCTTAGAGACCACATTCAGCCAAATTCATGGCGCCATCAATATTTTTATACAGGTTTTCCACAGACTGTGTCTGTACGGCTGCAACTTAGGCTAATTCTCATAGCTTTATTGTTCATTACAAATTGCATCTGGTCTCGATGAAGAGCAGCCTTTGTCTCAACAGTGCTCAGGAGTATCCTTCCTTAGAGTCCTTCTGGGGATTCAGGTAGCTGGGGACTCTGTCCCAATTGTTGAGGAATGAATGAATGAAAATTTACATCAAATAAAGAAGTTATGTATTCACCATAAAGTTCCATCGGTGTTGTCCTTTTTCATTTTTTTTCAACTCCCCTCTCATCAACCCCCTACCATTTAACTTATGACTTCTGGAAGAATTACAAGGTTTTAAGGGAACCAATGTTCCTTCTTTTGAGCTCCAGACATTTGTTTCTCATACTAGTGTTCTAATGGTCCAATGAAGTTATAAGGCCAGCAAAAAAATATCTGAGGTATGATAGGGGTGTAGAGTATTATTGGTAAGGGAGGAGCTCAAGAGTTTCAGTAGTCACGAACTGAAAAAGTTGAGTTGGATCTGAACCCAGTGTTGAAGAATAAAAATGGACAACACAGGTGGAAAGTTATGGTGAGTTTTAAATGAAATACCATAATCTGCACAGTCATCGGTTAAGTCTAGGCATTTTACAATTTGATTTCAGTGTTTTGTGTGTGTGTGTGTGTGTGTGTGTGTGTGTGTGTGTGTGTGTGTGTGTGTGTGTGTGTGTGTGTGTGTGTGCAAAAAAATAAAAAAAATTGATTCGCCTGTTGGCTGAAGGATTTCCCAAAAATATGTAACCATTTACCCCACTCATTCCTGTCACATCTCCAACAGTTATCACTTAAAGCATGAAACAGTTTTTGTAGCTGATATAAAAAATTATTTGTGTTGAATGTCATAGTCTGTTTAAATTCATTGTGCTGCTGTCAATTTTATTATGTCACAGTTTTATAACTTCAGCTTTTATGCTTTGTTGTATCGTCTCTGTTTGTATTACTGCCTCACTGTTTGCTGTATTGCCATTTTTCATTCATTTCATTTTTATTTCATTTGATTTTATTTTTGCTTGGTTTCCTTTTTTGTGGACTTTCTCCCCAGGACTCCACTGAAAAGGGGCAACCTAAATGTCCTTGTCAGTAAGTATAAATGCGTATAAAAACAGTCATGTATGTACCCTAAGCAGACAAGACTTTGTTGCTTATCTCAACAATCTGCCCATATTTCTTTTGTGCACTGAAAGGCCAGTAGCCTACCACATGACAGTCTTGCCTGCTTGTGGATCTTTGCATTCATTTACAGTCTTGTACATTTCTTTAAGCAAATGCCTTTTCTACACATTTTGCCTTGAGTAGCCATTTAATTACAACTGGAATATTTCTGTCATCTGTATGATGTCATTTTAATGTTTTCATTTGCATTAAATGTTAATCTTGAAATTGACGGCTCAAATTTAACTTTTGTATTTTCTCAGGCTAACACCTGTTCTCCATGCAGAAATTAATGCCAATATTTTAAAGATGCGATCTGATGTTAATCTTCATTCCTTACGTATGGGGATCGGTTCCGACTCGGCCATTTTACCAAGCCCGTGCCAGCCAGAAAACTCTTGAGCTAAGCCTTACCCATTGCACCCCTCTCTATTACCCCAAATCTCATTTGCCACATATGAAATAAGACATTTCAGACCAGCCTGTCAGCTAAGTGGCAAAATTTAATAACTTTCTAAAGTTTTCTAAACTAGATTTTTCTAGTTTTTCGCTAGTCGGCTTTCCTTATTTTCGACCCTTTTCTTGTGTCCCTCCAACAAATTCCCTTTTTTCCCTTCTACCAGTCTGGTATTCTTCATACCATTGTTGGTGGTACCCTTTACCCATCCCGGATATTTCTTTTACCATAGTTGTTAATTTGTCTTTTCTCTCTCTTTACCTTCCTTAGAAAATATATATATATATATATATATGTGCATATATACATATGTGTGTGTGTGTGTATATATATATATATATATATATATATATATATATATATATATCTTGTTTGATGAATTCCTAAATGTCAGAGAAGAACTACTGGCTTTAAAAGATGACAAATGTGACAGGAAAATGCCTAATGTGGACAGCCATGTTTCATGTGTATATTGTTTGGGGGGTAATTCACCTCTCTGAGAAACCTCCTTGCAACATTTGCAAGGCTTTTAGCTCCCATACACTTGGGCGTAAAAATAAACTTATGCTTTCTGGCTTATTGAAATCTCCTTTTGTGGAGGTGATCTCCTGAGTCGAAGACCTCACCGCCTCCCAAGAAAGAAAACAAAAAGAGGAGTAAGTCCTTACCCCCTTCTCATGTGTCAAAAATATTGGAACCGAGACCCAGGGTCCCAAAATTATCTCATTTGTTGGCTCCGAGGCCTAAAACTTCGGCTCATACTTCAGTTCCGAAAGACCCCACTACATCGGCACCATCGATTCCCTCTTCGACATCGATCACATTGACTGCACCAACCATGGCACTGACAACTGTAATGGCAACTTAGGCACCGACTCACCTTTCTGTGACAACAATGGTCATCCCAGATCTGGTCACTTACCCCCTCCCTGAACTTCATATTGGTCATTTGACCTTGGCAGAGAAAGTTGATAAATTTCCTAGGACCAGATATTCCCCTTTGGTGGACCCCTTCTATGGCCAACAGTACAGTCCATTTCTGGAACTCCCTGTTTCACTGTCGGGGTTATCCACTCAATCCTCCAAGAGTCTGTCTGAGCTAGACGTAGAGAGGTTGGTGGACCAGCTGTTAGTGGTCAGAGGACTTTCTGCACCAGTTAAACCCTCCCTCCCTTTCAGAGCAGAGGGTTCTGCTCCAAGGACTCCACAATATTTTCCTCCTCCGACCTCCCTGCAGGTTTTGGAACACCCGTCACCAGCTGCAACCCCAGTTCCAGCTTCCTCGGCACCAGTGGTAGACCTGACCTCTGTGGCGGAGACTTCTCTTTAGCGTGAGTCTACTTTGGAGCCAGGCCGTCCTCTGGTTCAAGACTGAACATGTACCCAGGTACGGTGCCTACTTTTCCTATGTCGACCTCTGTGCTTGTTGCCTTGGCAGACCCATCTCCTGTGGCTCCCTCTGTGGTGGCAAATCCTTCTGGGCGGGTGTTACCGCAGTTCTGAGTTTCTCTCTGGTTCTGGGCTCCCATTCCTCCTTGGGGAGGTCCTGCCTTCAAGGCGATGGAGAGAGAATTAGCCTCCGCAGGCTCCCAGTTGGATCCACCAGTGTCAGAGATATGCCCTCGTCCTCCCTCTGAGCCACAGCTGCCACAGCTCACTATTATTGGACACTGGGCTTAGAAGTCTCAAGACAGCCTTCAACAAGGTACCCCCTCTGCAGGTTCCTCCTTTGATGCTCAACTGGAGGGGGCTCCCTGCAAGAGAATGTGCAAGAGGAAACGTGGATTCCCCAGACTCATTGACTGAAAATATGGGCTATGATGGGAAAAGGTCCCCACGTTCACCCCCTGATGTCTCCTTTGCAGACATCCTAGAGATCCTAAAACAGCAGGGTGAATGGAAGTCCAGCACCCCTTCCTCCCAGGGGAACGTATTCTTGCAAGCTTTCCTGGCCTGGCCCTCTACCTCCTGGGTGACCCCTCCTGCAGATGAGCGTGCAATGCCATTGAACCAATTCCCCGTAGGCCAGACAAGATTGTCACCACCTGCAGATAATCCTCAGTGGTCCAAGGGCCTCCCAGTAGATGCTACGGTTGTGGCAGCAGCCACAAAAAAAGGAGCTCACCGAAGAGAGCACTTCTGTCCATCCGCCGAACAGGGAGTCTCTGGCGATAGGCTAGGGAAGCAGACCTTTTCTTCAGCGACCTTTGCTTATTAGATCTATGAACTATTTGGCATATTTTATGTGACTTCAGAGAGACTTGATTACAGAACTCTCAGAAACACTGGCAGGAGCAGTCTTTGCTGAGGTGCGAGACAAAGTTGCCTCAAAGCGTGCTACCCTGGAGTCCATTTCGAATTGTCCATGAGGTTGATTTTGCACTCAACCGAAGGGAGTGGCAAGAGCAGCTGGTGTTGTGGCTAGACACCATGCTTGGATGTGGTTATGTGATTTCACAGATCCTTTCAAGTCCTTCTTCCTTAATGCCACCATAGATGCCTCATCTCTGTTTGGCCCTAAGGTTAAGGATATGTTGGCCAAGTGTGTGAAGGACGGTAAGACCTTGTCTGCCATAGGTGTCCATTTTTATACTCCTCAGAGACCCTATTCCAGGAAGCAGAGGAGTGGGAAAATGTGGTACAAAAAATCCCAGGGTCCTTTCCATAACACGTGGTGAATTTTCTCCCCAGGGCAGAGGGGGGAATGTGAATGGAAGACACCCCTTCAGAGGCAGAAGGTTCCCACGTAACCAGGGATTCTTTCTCTGGGCAGCCTTATCAGCTCTCCTAAGGAGTGGCTCGATTGCTTCCTCTGGAAGCAGTCGGGGGTTGTTTCTCTCTGCACCACTTTGCCTGGCAGGAAATAACCACAGATTCTTGGGTGCAGACAGTAATAACCAGAGGATATCACATTCCCTTCAACTTGATGCCAAAACCGATAAGGCGCATTCCTGATATTCCACCCAGTCAATTTTCAGCTGTAGAAATTCAAAAGCTGCTTCAAAAAAGGGTCATCCAAGCAGTACCTCCAAACCAAATAGGATCTGGTTTTTACTCAAGATTCTTTTTAGTGCCAAAACAAACAGGGAACTGGAGGCCAATTCTGGACCTCAGCATCCTAAACAAATTTGTCAAACAGGTAAAGTTCTGGATGGTCACGGTACAGTCTATACTCCCTTTTTTGAGAATAGACGATTGGATGTGCTCTAGATTTTCAGGATGCACATTACCACATAAAAATAGACAAATGCTTCAGAAGATTCGCTTCTGGCTTGGAGCAAATCATTACCAATTTTGAGCACTGCCCTTTGGTCGCTGTACAGCCCCCAGAGTGTTTACCAAATTCATGGCTGTGGCGACAGCTCACTTAAGACTGCAAGTATTATGGTTGTTTACATATCTGGACAATTGGCTCCTTACTGCCCCAACCAAGCGTAAACTATTGTCAGTGATTCATCATACCCGGCAACATCCGACTCATCTTGGTATAACAGCGACGAGAGCAAATGCAAACTTACCCCATCTCAGACTGCAATTCATGGGGTCAGAATTCGATACACAGATCGCGAAGGGTTTGTCATGTTTAGATACATTTACACTGCTAAATGAATGTTTGTCACTAGTTTTTAACAAGTTTCCTGCCAAAATGTTAAGGGAGACAATCTGGGATGTGGGCTGCCTCATGAACAGTGTCCTTGAACTGTTTCAAAAGCTTCAACTCTCAGAATTCTCACAGAGAAGCTGAAAGCAGTCAATCTGACCTTTGACCCAGATATCACACTGACACAGCACAGATTCAGGAAGAACACTCTACCAGGAAGTAGAACTGATGCAAATGCAACAATGTGAAGGAAAATGAACTTTGACATTTAAATGTGAGTTATTTTATATAATTACTTAAATATCTATGTTATAATTCATAAAATGTCAGTTATAATGATTTTAAATGATGCAGTTTCTTGTAGTAAGTAAATGTCTTATTTTAGAAGGCATAGAAAATGAAACATTTATTCAAGTGTTTTTGAAAATCTACTTGACTGCTGCATACTAATCTGTGTTGAAAACTTATGTTCCAAACATATACATTACTATAACTCATTTAATTCATCTGATTGACAAGCATAAATAACTTTATAACTCTATACTGGAAGAAATTGTCATGTGATGTATTTTAAAGCAGTAGTATAGACATACAAAATACAGATGTTTTTTTTTACAATAATGCAAGTGTTTCTGAGAACTTGCATAACTATGCAGTATGATTTATAACAATTTCTATAAATATAATATTTTATTCTATTGACAATAATGAGTATGAGTAAAATGCTCATATACAAGCAATTCAAGTTTTTTTTTGGAAGCTGTTGACTGCATTTACATGACAGAAAATAGATGCATCTTAATATATGTAATGTCTGAACCATATTAGCCAAAGTTTTTGATTTAAATGAATGTTAGAACTTATTTTTACATACTTTGAATAAATTAATATGTAAATATGCCTTCCCCCTTTTTTTTTTTCTCTCTTTCACTCTCTCTCCCTCTTTCACGTCTTTTATTTCTCTCTCTCCTCTTGGTTCCTAATATCAAGTTTATTTGAATGCTATTTGAATACAAGTGTATTATATTACATAGATGTATATAGCAGTATGAATAGTTTTTTAAAAAAAAAAAGTTTATTTTAGTTTATATGATGCTGTTTTATCAAATGTGTAGTCTTGTCTTGCTAGATAATTGAATTGAAAGCTGTTAATTTAAGTTAAATATAACCAGTATTAAATTGATAAGGTGGTAGCTGAGGTACTGCTGCTTTAGGGTAGGGGGTTAACTTGAGTGGTAAATACTACTCTAAGTTGGAGTTTTTAACTCCAGGCTGGATGCAAGGTTTAATCCTTACATTATTTTCACTTGTTCATTGTTATATGTATATAGTTTGGACATCCACAATATATTTTGTACACTCATTGTCACTACAAACAAAATTAAATCCTATACAAAATCCCATAAGAGATTCAATAAATACAGCTATATTTAAAGGTACACCTAAAGGAGGAAATGTAACATTACTTATGTTATTTGTTATTTTGATCATAAGATTCTTAAGTTTTAAAAATGCCAAATGACATCTTTAAAAGGAATTTCTTTAAACATTAATGGATTGAATAATCCGTGTAAAAGGGCAAGCCTAATAAGATACATTAATTTACATAAGGCCAACTTAGTCTTCCTGCAAGAAACCCATCTCTTGAAAAAAGATATTGATAAACTAGCCACAGACAAATATACAGTATTGGTTAGTTCAGAGCACACTCAGAAAAAAAGAGGAGTGGCTATTTTATGGAATAAAAGTATGCCCATTCCTAAAACCATTAAGTCTTATCAGGATGACAAAGGAATGTTTTGTATGGTTACAATACAAATTAATGGGAAGACTTACACTTTAATTAATGTATATTGGATACCTGGAATTGGTATTAATACAGTGAAACATCATCTTGAGAAGATCATATCATTCTCTATAGGAGATATTATTTTAGCTGGTGACTTTAATTGTATACTACATGAAAGTGATACTACCACTATAGGAAAAAGAAGAATTACATCTAATGCAAAACATTTAAATGATTTTGCTAATTCTTATCATTTGAATGATATTAATAATCAGATAGATTCAAAATCATTACCATACACCTTTTTTTCTAACAGATACAAAACTTATTCAAAAATAGATAGGGTCTTTATTTCTAACCAAATGGTAACAGATTTAATTCCAAAATCATTTCATGTCCTATATCTGATCATAATTCAATTGTTTTTGAATTCATGATAAAAAATACTCATAATGTTCAGATCAAAAGGATACCATCATACTTAACTCAACTAAAAGACTATAAAGAATATATACTTTCAGAAGTACAACATTTTCTAGACATAAATAATACTCCTGAAGACTCCATTGTCTATGTTTGGGATGCCTTAAAATCATATCTATATGGACAAAGTATAAGATGGTATATTAATAAAAGGAAATCTTGGGATAAGGAATTGTTAGATATTCAAAGTAAATTAGACTCTTATAAACATAATAATAAAGAAAATATTATGGATAAGAAAGTCATTGAAGAAATAAACAAACTAAATGAGAAATACAAAGAAATTTTAACTCATAAAGTTAAAATAACTCTAGAGAAATACAAGTTTTTGTCTTACTCAATAAGCCCCAAATACTTACATAGACTTAACAATAAAACAAAAAGGTTGAATAAACAAAACCATATCAAAGAAATCTTTTCTCTAAGGAAAAAGAAGAATGTTTCTAGTCTACCAGAAATACTAGATGAATTTAGAAATCACTTTCACAATATTAACAATAATAACATTAACATGGAACCTAAAGATAAAATAAAGGAGTTTATAACCACAAACATGAATAAAAAGCTTAATAAACAACAGATTAAACTATTGGACAAAGGTATTTCATATACAGAGGTTATTACACAAATAAATAAGCTTAAATCAAACAAAGCACCGGGTAATGATGGTATTATACCAGAGATATATAAAATCCTTTCTAAAAGTACATATTCATTAATACATACAGTTTTTATTTTGGCCCAAACTGAGTTAATAACCCCCCCCCATCTTGGCAGTATACATTTATTTCGCCAATTTTAAAACCTAATAAAGATCCAACTAGATGTACTTCATATTGGCCCATCTCATTACTTAATGTTGATTATAAAATGTTTGAGTATTTTTGCTGATAGATTGAAGACGATCATTCCTGGCATTATAGATATAGATCAGACAGGCTTCATTGTAAATAGAAATACTTTTGATAATATAAGAAGAACTTTAACATTAATTGATTTTGCAAATAGGATAAAGAAAGATTTAACACTTATTAGTCTTGATATAAGTTCAGCATTTGATTCAGTAAGTTGGGACTATCTGTTTACCTTACTGAAGTGCACAAACTTCTCAGATGCATTTGTAAATCTAATTGAGCATTTATACAAAGGAACGTTGGCTTATATTAAGGTAGGAACATATGTTTCACAAAAAATACCCATTCTTAAAGGTACAAAACAAGGATGTCCACTTTCTCCACTATTATTCACTTTAGTAATGGAGCCTTGGGCTAATTTGATCAGAAACAGTACTGACATAGAGGGTTTTGAAATAGATGAAAATACAACATCCAAAATTCAACTTTTTGCAGATGATGTTCTAATTACATCAGCAGGATCTAATTCTTCTATGCAGTCTCTATTTGATAAAATGATGAATTTTAAAAGTATTTCTGGTTTAATATTCAATGAAGAAAAAACTAAAATACTACCTATATATACACGAAAAAGTTATTCTCATTAGTGATTTTACTAAATATGTACCCAATTCAGGTCAGATAACTTATTTAGGTATAATACTATCTAAAGATATTAAATCTGTTATATATAATAATTATAATACCTGTATTCTTAATATACAAAATCTTTTTAATACCTGGAATAATATGTTTTTTTACTATGGAGGAGGGACTTACAGTTATTAAAATGATAATATTCCCCAAGATTTTATACTTAATACAATCAATAATACTTCCACCTACAAAAATAATTATCAAGAAACTGAAGACACTAATGTTAAATTTCCTATGGGCACCTAATAGACCTAGGATTGCATTAAAGAAACATACTAATAGCTGGTCTCAAGGGGGTATTTCTTTTCCAGACTTTAATTTATATACTATCTATTCTATTGTAAAAGTTATTACTTTATTAATAGATCAGTCATATGTCGCAAAATGGAAAGATTATTGGGAGCTAATTAGTATGCACTTCATGAAAATCTCCTTAACACACAAAAATATGATTGTAAATAACTCCGTTATGGTTACTAAAGGAATTTTGTACTTCACATATTACACCTAAACATGTGGTTTGTTACCCATTAAATATTAATGTGAGAGTGTTCGATCTCGCCGTTTGTTCTTACACCTGGGTTCGGAGGCGATCCTCGGCTCCGTGTCGGCCGCTCTGCAAGCTCTGCATCGAGAAGAAGCTCGAGACCAACCTAACTCCCACAATCCCCCTCTGCCTTTACCTCAGATCTAGTTTGCCGCTGCAGCATTCGCATCAGTTTGATGAGCTCGAGCAACCTTAAGCTAAGATTTATATTTTTCTTAAGTGACTGTGTGTGTGTGTTTGTAGTGTTTCGAGGAATTCTCGGTTCCATATAAAGTTCTTTTATACTTAGAGTTTTCCCTCGGGGCCTACTCCACCCTTTTACTGGATTGACTACTGGATTGACTTTTTTACTGGATTTGACTAAAGTTTCTGGATTAGGCAAAACTACTGGACTTGACATTTTACTAACTTTTCCTTTGTTAGCTATAACTAAGATTGTGACATGTCTGAGAAAGCTAAGTCTGGCTTTAAACGTTGCCATTGTGGGCAAAAGATGTCAGTGACTGAATCATAGATGTTCTTCATCTCACATTGCTGCAGTCCTTACATATGGGTAGTCCGCTGTCCTCGGTCGGCCCGAATACCAAAGTATTAGGCTGACGTCGGTCAAGGCGCTTAAAACTGACATCAGGACGTCTGGGTACAAATGCGCATGACTGACGTCATATCCTCAGTCTTTTTTGCCGCATGGTCCGATGCAGAAGCAGCATTGCAAGTGCCGTTCGGCGTTCTGAAATTTTTCGAGTTCGGAGTTTCAGACCGAATCCAAGTTGGCTAAGTACCCCGTTGGGGAATATTTTGGTTTTTTCTTGCCTCAGTGTATTACCGGATGTCAGAAAAAGTGAATAATTGTGTTTCTTGTGGGAAACAGATACCGCATAGGGATTATCATTCTTTGTGCATTCCTTGTTTGGGGCCTGAGCACGACGTAGTCGGGTGTCGCTTTTGTGCTAGGTTTAATAAACGCACTATTAAGCGAAGGTTAGATTGTGCTAGGCTGGTCTTCGGAAAGCGGTGCAATTATAATATGCCGTCGGATACTCCGACGCCCGCTTCCACGAAGAAGCGCAAAGACAAAATGGTTAAACCCAGGCAAGATGAGTCATCTGTTCCGGACGCCGGTTCTTTAGAGGCTTCAGTGGAACCGGTGGTTCCGATGGAGGCTTCTCTGGAGTCTCAGGGGGAGACTTTAGTTTTGCAAGATGTGGCCTCTCAAGAGGCAGGTCAGGCTGAAGGGGCTTCTCAGGTTTCTGTACTCCCCTCCCTTCCCAGGGTGGTTAGACCCTCTCCTTCTGTTTCCAAGGTTTCTTCCAGAGGCAGGCCAGGTTTAGCTTCTGTTGGTGTCGGTCCTAGTTCAGCAGGGTCTGTGCCTAAGAAGCACATGCTTAAAATGGCAGAAGATTTGATTACTCTGATTAGAGGTTCTTTGCCCCCTCCTGAGAAGAGGCCTAGGGTGGAGCCTGAGTTGGAAAGTTTTGAGCAGGCTTCGGATGTTTCAGAGTCTTCGGCTGAAGACTTGCAGGAGTACTCTCCTTATTCTGATTCTGATGCAGAAGATTCCACTCCTTCTGCTTCTCCTCCAGAGGATTTTTCTTTTTCAGAGACACTTCATTCTATGAGGGAGCATTTTAAGTGGGAAGGTCAGGACTTCTCTGATTCACGGAAAAGGCTTAGGGAATTTTTGTTTTTACCTCAACATAGGCCCTTAGCTATACCCCCTGTTCTGGATGTTGTGCAAGATGTATTTTCAGAGGCTTCACTTAATCCTGATTCTCTGCCTCCTGCGCCTGTTAAACCGGATAGGTATTACAGGGTGCCTGAGGCTCATAAATATCTCTATAAGAGTCCTAGGGCGGACCCAAAAACTGTTAGTCAAGGACCTAAGGGGGTCAAAGCCTCTGTTGTAAAGAATCCGGTTCCTCTAGATAAAGAGGCCAGAGCTTTGGATAGATGGGGAAAGAAGGTCTATACTTCTTCTACCTTAGCTATGAGGGCTTTGAATTGCCAGTTTCATATGTTGAAATATCAAAATTTTCTCCTTTCGCAGTTAAAATCTAAGGTGGATGCTCTGGCAGAAGGCATTGACTGTAAAGAATTACAAGATTTGGTGCATGTCTCTGAACAGGTGGGTAAGCATTCTTTACAGTGTGGTTTTGATGCTGTGCAGGCCTCTTCTAGGGTGGCTGCCACTGGTTCAGTTCTTCGCAGGCACGCCTGGCTTAAGGATCAGAATTTATCTGACCATGTTAAGACAAGGATTTTGGATGCTCCTTTGCAGTCTGAAGTGTTGTTTGGTCCACCTGTGGAATCAGTCCTGAAGAAATTGGAAGACAAGGCTAAGTCTATGCAGACTGTTAAAGATTTTTTGCAAGTTCAGCCTCCAAAGTTTAGTGGAAATTGGCCTGCTAAGGGGTGGACGTATCCTTCCTCGGATTCTCAGTCTAGGGGTAGATCTAGACATGGTAGGGGCAGAGCTCAGAGTTCCTTCAGACCTAGAACATGGAGTTCACCTGCACAGTCTTCGAGTGAGGGCAGGGGCCAGTCCTTTCGTAAACAGGCCCAATGACCTACTTTTTCAGCTGCCAGATCCTTCTTGCCTGGCAGCACCTTTGGGAGGAAGGTTGGCACTCCAAGGAAAATTGGATTTTAATTACCTAAGACAAATGGGTATTGGATATCATACACCAAGGCTACAAGTTTTATTTCCATACCTTACCTCCTTTCAAAGGCATGCCAGACGTTCCTCCTCAACAAAGACTAGAGGCTCACAAATAGATTTCTCTACTACTACAAATAGGAGCTATACAATCGGTCCCTCTGCCAGAAGTGGGCCTAGGATTTTATTCTCGCCTGTTTCTAGTACCAAAGGAAGGGAACACGTGGAGACCAATTTTGGATTTATCTATCCTCAACACATATCTGGACATTCCCAAGTTCAAAATGTTGACGCTACAACAGCTTTTACCTCTGCTGGGCAAAGATCACTGGATGGTGACTCTGGATCTCAAGGAGGCTTACCTTCATATTCCTATCAGGCCCTGTTGCAGGAAGTATCTGCGTTTTCGGGCTGGGACTTTTCATTATCAGTTCTCTGCATTGCCCTTTGGCTTATCTACTGCCCAGAGTGTTCACAAAGGTTCTGGCTCCAGTGGTAGCTTTCTTCAGGCTAAGAGGAATACAAATCTATCCTTATTTGGACGACTGCCTGATTCTGGCTCAAGGAAAGGACGAACTTCTTCATCATTTACAGTATGTGATGGCAGTGTTAAGATGCCTAGGGTATTCTGTGAACGAAATAAAGTCCAGTCTAGTACCCTCTCAGGACATGTGCTTTCTGGGTGTGAGACTGAATACAGCATCCCAGATGGCCTTTTTGACCCCGGACAAACAAAAGAATCTTTCTCTTTACTTCCACCAATTGTCTCGTCAGTCCAGGCTGACTGCAAGGACAGTCCTTTAAGCCTTGGGGTTCATGGCATCTTGTATTCTGGTACTTCCCAATGCCAAACTGCATATGAGGAAGCTACAATGGTATCTCAAAAATGTATGGACGCAGCACTGCCAAGATATGGACACTGTCATTCAGATAATACCTTGCATCCAAAAGGAATTTTTGTGGTGGGCTCAGGAATGTCACCTAAACAAGGGACTCTGTGACCCGACCAGAGGCGAGTCAGATTCTAACGACAGATGCCTCAGACAAAGCTTGGGGAGCTCATCTGAATGGAAAGTGGATACAAGACACGTGGCCTGCCAGACTTCAACATTTACATATCAACTTGAAGGAGATGTTAGCAGTCCAATTTGCATTGATAGCTTTCAAAGATTTGCTTCTTCCAGGGCAGGTGTTGATTCTAACAGACAACACAACTGTCATGTGGTACATCAACAAGCAAGGGGGGACACATTCTTATCCTCTATGCAGACAAGCAATGATTTTGTGGGAGACTGCTCTCAGTTTACAGCTGAATCTTCAGGCAAGGTTTCTGCCAGGAGCACAGAACTCCTTAGCAGATGTGTTGAGCAGACAAATTATGGATCCCCACGAGTGGAAATTGGATCCTCATGTATTTCAAAATTGACAGTGTTATGGGGAACTCCAGACATAGATCTGTTCGCTTCTCCTCTAAATTACCAGCTGCCAAAGTTTTGCACAAAAGGTTTCATCCCACAGCTTGGAAAGTGGATGCTCTCTCATTCAATTGGAGCAATCTTCACGTGTATGCCTTTCCACCACTGCCTCTCCTCCCAAAGGTACTCCTGAAGGTCAGACAGGACAAGACAACCATGATTTTAATAGCTCCGGATTGGCCTCGACAGCACTGGTACCCATTACTGAGAAGTCTGGTACGGGAGCCTCCATGGCCTTTGCCTTCGATTCCACACCTGCTGTCTCAGGAGAACAGTCATTTACTCAATGTCAAACTTCACTCTCTACATCTAACAGCCTGGCATATTCTGTTTTAAACCCTGGAGGGTCTCAACTTCCGCAACAAGTTTTGAATGTTATTTTGGAGGCCAGGAGGCCTAGTACAAGGAAAGTTTATGCTGATAAATGGAGGAGATTTTTAATTTGGAGTACAGCAAAGGACTTTGATGTTTCTAAACCTAATTTAAGTGTTGCTCTTCAATACCTTACTGAGTTATTGGACAAAGGTTTGTCTTTCTCCTCTATTAAGGTTCATGCTGCAGCAATTTCTGCTCACTATGACTGTGACTCACCATTATTTTCTCATCCTTTGTTTAAGCAATTCCTTAGAGGGGCAAAGAATATAAGACCCCCACGTAGAGCTCCTACTCCTGCTTGGGATCTCAATTTTGTGTTGGAGAAACTCACTCTACAACCCTTTGAGCCTGCAGCGACTGCCGAGTTGAAATATTTATCATGGAAGACTGCTTTTTTGTTGGCCATTACCTCTGCGAGAAGGGTTTCTGAATTACAGGCCCTTATGGCGGTTGAGCCTTTTCTAATTTTCCATAAGGACAGGGTATCTTTGCGTACTAACCCTTCCTTTATGCCTAAAGTGGTTTCTAGTGTGGCTTTAAACCAAACTATTCATTTGCCTACTTTTTATGCAAACCCCCAAAATAAAGGGGAAAAGTTTTTGCACACTTTGGATATTCACAGACAGTTGCGATATTATTTGAGCAGAACTAAAGGGTTCAGGCAGTCTCAGCAGTTGGTTTCATTTGCTTTGGGTTCTCAGGGCAAACCTGTTTCAAAACAGACTATTTCTAAGTGAATTGTTTTTTGTATTGCTTTTTGTTATTCCCATCATGGTAAGGAGATTCCAGCTGGGATTAGGCCTCATTCCACTAGGGCTACTGCCACTTCTACAGCTTTTTTAAGGGGGGTGGCTACTAAAGATATTTTGGAGGCAGCCACTTGGAGTTCAGTGCATACTTTCTCTAAGCATTACCACCTTCCACTTTACTCTAAATCTAGGGCTGGTTTTGCCACTGCAATTTTACAGGGCATTTTGGCAGCTCCTAATGCTTTATAGTTTTGCCATCCTCCCTTACCTCTGCTTTGGGATTCTACCCTTATGTAAGGACTGCAGCAATGTGAGATGAAGAACATAGTACAGTTTTGTACCTACCATAAATGTAGATGTTCGAAGATCCACATTGCTGCAGTCCAATTTACCCTCCCTCCTTCCCTCTGTAGTTAGAGGTGGTTGTGTGGTTTGGGTTGTGAATATTGTAAATATTGTAAATATGATTAGTGCAGGGGTGGTTGGTTGTTTTTGCTGTTTTTTGGCTTTGGCCTTTCTTTTTAGGGCCTTCTGACATCTGGGGTAAGAAAAGACTGAGGATATGACGTCGGTCATGCGCATTTGTACCCTGACGTCCTGATGTCAGTTTTAAGCGCCTTGACCGACGTCAGCCTAATACTTTGGTATTCGGGCCGACCGAGGACAGCGGACTACCCATATGTAAGGACTGCAGCAATGTGGATCTTCGAACATCTACATTTATGGTAGGTACAAAACTGTACTTTCCTGCGTCTACTGTCTTGGCCCTCTCCATCTGCAAGAAGACTGTTCAATTTGTCATTCTTTCAGTGGAAGGGTCATGACAGATAGGCAGAAACTATGGATAGGGTCTTTTAAAACCTACCTTTCAAGAGGCTCTGGATGCATCAGACCAGGCATCCAAATCCTCGAAGGAATCGAAGACATCGGAGCCCAGGTCATCGGCTCCGAGCTCTTCAGTTAAAGTTCGATCACCGGTTCCACAGACTTCGGGGCCAAGTGTTGAACTATTGTCAGTTTCCGAGCCTCGAGTCTTGGAACCGGTGACGGAGCTCCCTCCCCCGACACTGTTGAGGTCTGCTCCATCTTCGATTCCTTCGACGCGCTCTTCCAGACCCCTCTCCAACACCGATGTAGACTGCGTGGTGCAGAAATTAATGGAGAATACGGCCTTATCCAAGCTCATCTCTGTCTCCTCCCAGTTGGTGTCGAGACTCGAAGGCCTTCCCTTATCTCCATCTGTTCCTCCTCCGAAACCTATCCAGTCTTATATTCTTTGCCCCTCTAAGGAATTGCTTAAACAAAGGATGAGAAAATAATGGTGAGTCACAGTCATAGTGAGCAGAAATTGCTGCAGCATGAACCTTAATAGAGGAGAAAGACAAACCTTTGTCCAATAACTCAGTAAGGTATTGAAGAGCAACACTTAAATTAGGTTTAGAAACATCAAAGTCCTTTGCTGTACTCCAAATTAAAAGAGGCTGATCTGCTGATTGTGGAGCCCTCGGTGCCAGAACCGTCTTTCTCTCGTTCGGCTCCGTTCACCTCGACTCCGTCGGATCCGGTACCGGAGTCTCGGAGCCGAAGATCCATCCTTGGATCCGGGACTGAGAGTCAGACCGATGTTTCGGTTCCGACGCTCCCTCTCGGGGCCTCGGCTCGGATCGACTCGGCTCCGCCCTCTGGGTCGATGCCATCGGTGCCTGTCTCGGGGATTCTTCCTATTTCCTCGGAACCGGGAGATACCTCGACTCGGGACCCGGGGGCCTTCGACCTCATGAGGAAGGTGTTGTCTACCCAGACAACCACATCAGCAGAAACAGCTTCTCCGTCCCATAAAGGACCGTTATCCTCCTCTGCACCCACGGCTACATCTAAGCGTCGAGCACCTGTGTCTCAGCCACCCCTGGAGGGTGCCCCCTCTTCCTCGGAGGCTTCTTCGGATGCTCCCCCCGAGGAAGTTCCGAGGAAAAGATTGTGTAAGAAGAGACACTTAGATTCTCCACAAGAATCATTGACATCAGACACTGACTTAGATGAGTCAGAAGGGTCCCCAAAGTCACCCTCAGAGGATGTCTCTTTTTCGGACATCCTGGAGATCCTAAAGCAGAGAGGTGATTGGCAAGCCCTCCCCCCTTCTGAGGATGAGTCAGTTTTGCTGAAGGCATTCGGTGCTCGCCCTTCCTCCTCCTGGGTCACTCCGCTCTTCGATGAGTTGATGGAGCTGATTGCTCGAAGGGCGTGGGAGACGCCTGACACGGTGGAGCCAGTCCCTAGAAAGCCTAACAAATATGTTACTGCCCCTCTGGATAAGGCTTATCTGACAAAGGGAGTGCCAGTGGACGCTATGGTGGTGGCAGCTGCCACGAAAAAGGAGATGTCGGAATCTTCCTCATCTGTCCATCCGCCTAACAGAGATTCTAGGACTATGGACAGGTATGGGAAGCGCTTTTTTAGTTCAGCGGCTTTTTCTATGCAATCCCTGAACTATTTGACCCACTTCACACGGCTACAGAGGGATCTAATCAAAGAGTTGGGAGATACCCTCCAGGGTACTACAGATGCTGCTATTTCAGAAAAAGTTACAGCACATCTCAATACCCTTACGTCTATTGCAAACTCGTCCATGAGGCTGATATCACACGCAGCCGAATGATCGAGTAGGGCAGCAGCTTCAGCGATTGCTCTTCGTAGACAATCCTGGATGCGCTTATGTTCATTTGCGGAAGCCTTCAAGTCTTCCTTTACTAACGCCCCATTTGATGGTGCCACTCTCTTTGGCCCCAAAGTAAAGGAGACCCTTACCCGGTGTGAGCAAGAGGGAAAGACTCTGTCTGCTGTCGGAGTCCGTTTTTCCACCCCATCCAGACCGTACCCCAAAGGGCATCGTGGTGGAAAAATGTGGTTTCGAAAACCCCAAGGATCTTTCCCAGGCACACAGGGTGATGCCCCTTCTAGAGGCAGAGGAGGGGGCAGAGGTGGAAGACGCCGCCCTGGCAGCAGAGGGGGTCCGCAAAACCAAGGTGACAGGGATAACACCCCCTGGGAAAAATTTTCAGCACTCCTGAGAGGAGGCCCAACTGTCCTGCTCTGGAGGCAGTCGGGGGTCGCTTAGCTTTATACCCTCAGGCCTGGCAAAATCTTACATCAGACAACTGGGTAAAAAGCGTTGTTACCAGAGGATACAGAATACCCTTCCTGTTGCCCCCAATTCCGAAGAAAAGACTCCCAGATGTGCTGCCCCATCTGCGAGACCCTGCAGCTATAGAAATTTCAAAGCTGCTAGATAGTCATCCAACCAGTCCCAGCGGTCCAAAGAGGATTCGGAACTTACTCAAGGTTCTTTTTAGTTCCAAAGAAGACGGGGGACTGGAGGCCGATTCTGGACCTAAGCAACCTCAATACCTTCGTCAAGAAAGAAAAGTTCCGGATGGTCACGCTTCAATCGATCCTTCCATTTCTACAGGACGACGACTGGATGTGCTCAATAGATCTGAAGGACGCATACTACCACATCAAAATGGCCAGAGCGTCCAGGGATCACTTGTGCTTCCGGCTGGGAGCCAGCCATTTTCAGTTTCGAGCCCTGCCCTTTGGTCTGACCTCAGCCCCCAGGGTTTTCACCAAATGCATGGCAGTGGTGGCGTCTCACCTGAGACGCCTGGGATTCCAGGTGTTTCCGTATCTGGACGACTGGCTCCTTTCTGCCACCACCCAGCGTCAACTGATTCAGGCCAGGGATTGCACACTACAGCTTTGTGTTCATCTCGGAATTTCCGTAAACTTCGAAAAATCTTCACTACAGCCATCACAGCATATCTCATTCATAGGAGCAGAATTGGATACACATCATTTAATTCTAAGACTTCCTCCAGAAAGGATAGCCTCACTACAAAGCCACATATCTCTTCTTCTGTCATCCAGAAAATCCCCAGCAAAATTGGTTCTGAAGGTTTTGGGTCTCATGGCAGCTTCTCTCATTGCGATACCATTGGGAAGACTGCACATGAGAGTTTTACAATGGCTACTGTTTGCACAATGGTCGTTCCAACAGCTACCTCTGACACACGAAATTCTGATCACAAACACATGCAAATCACACCTAGCCTGGTGGCTCCAGACTTGCAACCTTTCCAGCGGAAGACCATTTGTGCTACCCACGCCGACAGCTACGGTGACCACGGACGCTTCCCTGATAGGGTGGGGGGGCATCTTTCAGGGACAGACAGTCCAAGGCGAATGGACCAATTTAGAGTACAATCTGCACATCAATGTTCTAGAGTTGAGGGCAGTGTTTCTAGCGTTGCAACACTTTGCTCCCCTTCTTCCTCTAGGGACTATTGCAGTTCAGACGGACAACATGTCCGTAGTCTGGTACATAAACAAACAAGGGGGAACCAGGTCTTATCAGCTATGCAGAGAGGCCATGAGAATCTGGCAATGGGCGGAGTCCACGGGTCGCTTTCTGATTGCAACGCACATCCCGGGGTCATCCAACGTCATAGCCGACAGGTTGAGCAGAGCAATCCTGTTGCCTCACGAGTGGTCCCTCAGTCAGTTGCGAAGAAGATTTTTCGCAAGTGGGGCCAGCCTTCCTGCGATCTTTTTGCGTCTCCAATGAACGCCAAATGCAGGAGCTACTTTGCCCTATTACCCCCTCCAGGGGAAGTCCCCAGGGACGCGCTGGTTCACAATTGGCCCCCGGGTCTCCTGTACGCTTTTCCTCCCTTTCCCCTGATTGCAAAGCTTCTGCAGAAAGCCAACAACCTGCAAAGGACGATTATCCTCATTGCCCCATTCTGGCCTCGTCAAATCTGGTTTCCCTTTCTTCTGGCACACCGCATTCGGGGACCCTGGATCCTGGACCCGGACCCAGATCTACTGACCCACTCGTCAGGGGCTCCCCACCCTTTGCTTCTGTCACTCCAACTAGCAGCTTGGCTGCTCCGCTTCCCTACTTAGCCAGGTCTGATCTTCTTTCACCTGCAGTTCAGAATATACTAGTGGCTTCTCATAAAGCTTCCACTACAAAGACCTACACTAGTAAATGGATGCGCTTTGTTTTCTGGGCAAATACACAGCATTTGGACCCTGTTATAGCTCCCTTAAATAAGATCTTGGAGTTTTTAACCGAATTATTCCACCAAGGAGCTTCTCCTGCCACTTTAAGAGTGCAACTGGCTGCCATTTCCAACTTTCATGTGGAAGAATGTGGGGCCCCTATTATGGCTCACAGACTTTGTAAGGCCTTTTTAAAAGGATCTTTCCATATTAGACCACCAGTCAGAACTCCTACATCTCCTTGGAATTTGAACCTTTTATTATCTAAATTGATGTTACCTCCGTTTGAACCAGCCTCCTCTTGTCCATTGAAGTATTTGTCGTGGAAGACCCTCTTTTTGGTGGCCATTACATCGGCTAGGCGGGTGTCAGAGCTTCAGGCTCTTTCTATTAAACACCCCTATCTGATCTTTCACTCTGACAGAGTATCTCTTCGCACTAATCCATCCTTTCTCCCCAAAGTTTGTTCTATTAATAACATTAATCAATCCATTGAACTCCCTACCTTTTTCAAAAATCACTCCAATAAGTTGGAGTATATGTTACACAAGTTGGATGTTCATAGACAACTTAGATTTTACCTGGATAGAACAAAGGATCACAGGAAATCAGATCAACTTTTTGTAGCCTTTGCAGACAGCAGGAAAGGTGTAGCAGTTACTAAACGAACCCTTTCCAAATGGCTAACTGATTGCATTATATTTGTTTATGCTACTTCGGAACAAACTTTACCTGTCAAACCCAAGGGGCACTCTACAAGATCAGTATCTACATCCCTGGCTCATGCAGCTCGCTTACCATTAGACACTATTTGTGCAGCTGCCACTTGGTCTAAACCACATACTTTCATTTCTCATTACAAGGTAGACAGGGTTTCTAGGGACAGGGCAACCTTTGGTTCCACTGTGCTCAAGAATGTTCTCCCGTGAGTTCCTCAGGAACATGGAGCTAGGGACGCTACCCAGGTGTAAGAACAAACGGCGAGATCGAACACTCTCACATTTAGAAGTTATGTCCTTACCATAACGTTCCATGTGGAGTGTTCATCTCGCCTTTGTTCATTACCACCCTCCCACCCTGAGGAAGAACGTACAGTTTGGTGTCTGGTTTGGTTTATCCTGCTTCTGCATTTCGCAGTTGTTGTGTATATATGTATATATATGTGTGTATATATATATATATATATATATATATATATATATATATGTATGTATAGGTGTTCTTGCAGTTATGTTTTTTGGCATGAATGTGTTTCTCTCTCTGACTTCTGGTTTGCTTGCAAACTAGATCTGAGGTAAAGGCAGAGGGGGATTGTGGGAGTTAGGTTGGTCTCGAGCTTCTTCTCGATGCAGAGCTTGCAGAGCGGCCGACACGGAGCCGAGGATCGGCTCCGAACCCAGGTGTAAGAACAAAGGCGAGATGAACACTCCACATGGAACGTTATGGTAAGGACATAACTTCTAATTATTAGCCATCGTAACTTTATATTCATGCACCCTAAGTATAGGGAATGGAATTTTATTATATTCCCTATAATGTATACTCAGGGTATGCTTTTGTCATCTACTTCTGAAGGAACTCATTTAGCTATAGATAATGATCTAAAGTACTGGTATCAGTTGATATCTGATAATAAAGTTAAAAATCTAGATTTCTTAAAACAAGAATTTGATCTAAGAGAAACTTGCTGGTTAGAGGTTCAGACCTTTAGACAACATCTCATTGATAGAATAGATCTAATGTCTATAACAGTTAAAGAATCTATTCCAACACTGATTGATTACTTGATATTAAATTTACAACATAGTTTCTGATAAAGGTAAACTTTCATACATACATAAAATTATCAGACAAGAAACTTTTTACAGTGTAGATACATACTGGAATTATTTCACTTCTGTTAATGGGGACCCACCAAATCAACAAGATAAACAATATATATTGGAATCTGCCTATAGAACTAAGTCTTCCATTGTCTGGAGACTTTATACATGGAAATTTTTACATAGATCTTTTTATACACCTTTGATGATGAATAAAATAAATAAAGATAATCTATGTAAGAGATGTAATGTAGAAATTAATGCTGACTGGGCTCATATGTTTTATGACTGTGTAAAATTGAAAGAATACTGGAAGTCAGTTAATGAATTTTTGCAGGTTCTTTTTACAGATAATTTCATTATTTCTAAATCTCTTATATTATTCAACACACCTGTACCTCAAAGTGTTAAAAAGGTTAAGCTTCCCTTGTTATGGTCTATTCTAGCAGTGGCTAGGAAAATAACCAGAAATTGGATTTCAGATACACCTCCTTCGTTCAATGAATTTAAAAATGTTATGAATATAGTGTGCCGTATGGAAATAAACACAATTAGGTCAAGAACAACTAGAAAAACATCTTATTATATTGTATGGGATAATTTACAAAATTTGTTAAAAAAATCCTAATTTCAATAGCATGGTATTTTAGTTTAATTAATTGATCTGATTGTAGTGGATGTCTTTGTAAATACTTTAGTTGTTTTGTTGAATGTTATAATCATATCTATTTTTAATTACTTGTATAAAATTGTTATGATATTTCTCTTGTATGATGAAACAATAAACCTGTTTTGAAAAAAAAAAAGAATTCGATACACAGATTTGTTGAGTGCTCCTTCCCCCTCCCAGGTTGCAGAGACTCAAACTGCAGCTCCAACTGATATTGAACCAGAGCAGTGTGTCGGCCCGAGCAGTTCTTCAACTTTTAGGGTCCATAGCAGCATCCATTAGTGGTTCCTGTGATGCCCGTGCACTGGCCCAGTAATCAAGGAGCCTCAATCCTCACCACTAGGACCAGTGAGGGGCATCCACATTGGGAAGGATAACCAGTACACACACACAGTGAAGTACAATTTCCCTTAAGAGAGCACTCAGAGATCAGTCAGTCTGGGGCTGGTTTCTCCCCAGATCCCCAGCAAGACTCCCCACTGATACAGCTATAGGGTCCAGATTTCAACCTAGTGATCAAGATAAAACCTCTGGCACACTCTGTCGAACCATTGCTTTATTTCCCCTGCGCAAGTAGCTGACACACACGCACTTTGATAAGAGTTGTATACAAACACACACACACTCCTGGGGAAGGCTGGCACAGGTTCTCCAGCTATGCCCCTTCCTGCCAGTCTATAAAGTAGTATCAGCTGCCACCAACCATTAAAATCCACTACTAATAAGGCCCTTACCAAAGGGTGTCCAGTTATTACTGTGCAGTATTCAAATAGTAAGTGTGACGAACAGCAAGGCTCATGTGGAGTGGCTTGGTGTACAGTATCACTATATACATGCAATGTACTCTAGAACTTAAATTATCTCTCCACAAAACAGCCACAGTTGAAAGGTTTACAAATATTTAATAAAAACACAATGCAAAACTTCTTACTTACCCAGTGCTAGTCAGGAGTTCAGACATCACAGGAAATGCTTAAAATAATACTGTATAATAGTTCTGACATAAATATAGACTAAACTTACTGTTTTCTATCTTTTCCTAAGAGCAATCACAGTTGTAAATAAACTTACATATAGAGCAAAAGCAGAGTACTGGTGAGTTGTTGTCAGCTTTAGACAAAATCCAAAATTCTCTCTCTCTCTCTCTCTCTCTCTGTCTCTCTGAGACAGTCTTTAAATCACTGCTGACTCATTTTAGATTACATCATTCTTCTGTGGTTTCCCAGGCTAACAGAACCTCAGATTTTAACATAGCTTTGATTTTGCACCTGGTTAGGAAACCACAGCAATTAAAGACATTATATATGTAAACTCTAGCAATTAACTCTGGTCTCAAAACAATAGACTCTACTGGTCCAGAAAATCACGGCTCTGAATTTGAGATCAAACAGTCATGCAAGGCTTGACTTAGCTTTCTTACAGCAGAGTGCACTTTTGCATTTTTGACATTCAACATTTAACACATTTCTCTTCCGTTTAAGAGAACAAGCCTGTGGCTTATATTAATATTTACAAATGACAGAATTATCTACAAAAGTTTAGCTAGGCTGGCAGCCTTCACAGTTTCATTAGCGAGAATTCACATGAGGCTTCTCCAGTGGCTATCAATAACGCAATGGTTTCCCTTGGGACCTACCCATGTCTTACCAGATCAGGAGGGACCAATCAGTGCAAGCAAGATCTTCTGTGCTGGATGAAGCCAGAACAAAACCTATGGAGCCTGCCCCTCTCCCCTTCGCAACCCAATGCAGTAGTGACCTCGGACGCCTCCCTGATTGGGGGGGGGCATTATCAAATGGTCCAAGTCACTTGGACACCCCTGGAGGCCAATTTGTATATCAGTGTTCTAGAACTGTGGGCAGTGCTTAATTTGCATATTAGTGTTCTGGAACTGTGGGCAGTGCTTCTGGCATTGCAAGCATTCCACTCTGTCCTCCCTTCAGGAATGATTGCCATCCAGTCAGACAACATGTCGGTAGTCTGGTACATAAACAGGGGGGAATCAGATCTACCCGTTATGTCGAGAAGCCATGAGAATCTGCAATGGGCAATAGCTTCCAATCGTTTTCTAAAACAGTGCACATTCCTCGGGATTCCATCTTGATTGCAGACAAAATTGAGCCGATGCATTCTCTTGCCTCGAGTGGTACTTCAGTCCTGCAGTGGCAGTAGAGATTTTCAGTCGCTGGGGCCAGCCTTGCTGCGACCTGTTCACTTCAGCTACTTTGCCCTACTTCCCCCGCAGGCTAAGTCCCCCGAGGGAGGCTGTACTGCACAATTAGCCTACAGATCTTCTTTACACTTATCCTCCACTCCCTCTGATCCTGAAATTCCTGAAGAAGGCTCTTCGGTTGAGAAGCAGAGTAATCCTCATTGCTCCCTACTGGTCTCCACAAATTTGGTTCCCCTTCCTATGGCGTCATCTGAGACATCAATCCTGGATTCTGGATCCAACTCCAGATTTGTCACATTCACAGGGTCTGATTCACCCAAATGTAGTGAGCCTCCAGCTTGACAGCTTGGATTCTCCACCGCCATTGATTGCCAGGCAAAGTAACCTATCCTCTCTTGTCCGACACATCCTTCTGGCTTTTCATAAACTATCCATCAGGAGGCTTTATTTTAGTAAATGGAAGCGATTCACTATCTGGTGTTGCAAAAAGAGAACTTTTTTGGCACAAATAACTACAGTCCTAGACTGTCTAACCTACTTGAATATGGAGCTGCAGCTTCTTCAGTCCGAGTCTCTCTATGCACTTTCCAACTGCCATAATGGCTTTGATGGCTCCTCCCTAGTTTCGCACAGACTGTGTAAAAATTTTCTTAAAGGAGTTCTACATATCAGGCCCCCTTTGAAGAACCAGTTGAGCTATGGGACTTGACCTTGGTCCTCCAGTTCTCCCTTCGAACCTGCAGCTAGTTGTGACCTGAAATTCTAGTCTTCGAAAACATTCTTCATGTTAGCCATTACATCAGCTAGACATATTTCAGAGCTATAAGCTTTGTGTGTAAAGCACCCTAATCTAGTTTTATTAGACAGGGTATCCCTACAAACAAACCCCTCCTTTCTGCCAAAGGATTTCTGACCTAATCATTAACCAAATGATAGGTCTACCAGTTTTCTTTCCAAACTTTTCTAATAAATGGGAGTACACTTTGCATTTGCTTGATGTCCACAAACAGTTGTGTTTTTACCTTGACATGACAAAGTCTATAAGAAAGTCTGACCAACTGTCCATCTCCTATTCTGGTCCAAAAATGAAAGTCGGTTTCAATGGTTACTTTATCTAAATGGCCAAGAGACTGCATTACCTATGTATACCATAATAACAAAGTTGCTGTTCCTTCTAGGATTAAAGCACATTCCACAAGGTCAGTGTCAACTTCTGTAGCTTTCCATGCTAGGGCTTCCATGGATAACATTTGTGCAGTAGCAACATGGGCCTCTTCTCATACCTTTATCGCGCATTACAAATTGGACATAGTCTCCAGGGGAAGAGCTTCTAGTTCAGTGGTACTCAGGAACATTTTTCCATAAAGCCTCCCAGGAAACAAGGCAGCTAGGGACTCTGTCTCGTAGATAAGGAATGAATGAAAATCAACATCATCAGATAAAGAAGTTATGTCTTACCATAATGTTCCATCTGTGGTATTCATCTTCATTCGTTCATTACATCCCCCCCACCATCCCCCTCCTAAGACTCTTGGGGGTTTGTTTTATGGTCCCTTATTCCTGGCAAGGACGTTGCTCAGAGAAAGCCTACAGTTTCTCTCTCTAATCTGTCCTGTCTTCTGGACAAACTTGATCTGAGGTAATATGGAGAGGGGCACTATGGGTAACGCTTAGCTCGAGAGTTTTCTGGCTGGTACGGGCTTGGTAAAACGGCCAAGTAGGAACCGATTGTAATGAATGAATGAAGATGAACAACACAGATGAAACATTATGGTAAGACGTAACTTTTTTTTTCCTTGCCTTCAGTGCCAAAAGATACTTGATCCAGGGCACCCTGTGAGTTAAAACTGTGTTGGGTTTAATTCTGGAAGTTGCTACTTATTTCTTCTGGAACTTCTTTCGGCTTTTCCTGGTTAGGGGTCGCCACAGCGGATCAGCTGTCCGCTCATGATTGGCTGTGTCGAGTTGCCAGCACGGCACCCAAGCTTCCATGGAAGGCGCACACATGCACACACTCACACCTGAGGCCAATTTAGAGTATCCAATCCACCTACAGCATGTCTTTGGGATGTGGGAGGAAACCGGAGCACCCGGAGGAAGCCCACGTGACCACAGGGAGGACATGCAGACTCCGCACAGAAGGCACCCCAGCCGAGGATCAAATTGAAGGACCTCTTGCTGCGAGGCAGCACCGCTAGCCACTGCACCACTGTGGCCACCCTCATTTCTTCAGGAACCATGTTTTAAATTGTTTGAAGTTATTCATCACTGTAATACTTGGAACCTAGCTGTACTAGTATACCAGAGTTTATGTACACCCAAACAAACTTCTTCCCCACAACTGCTAGCACCTTACAAACTGTCATCACAAGTACTGCTCACTCCTTTAGGAGAATTCATTTTTCCCAGACAACTATTGAATTTTTTAGGAGGCTGACCCCAACACCCCCCCCCCCAATAAAAGGCCAATGTAAAGTATTGCAGAGTTTTCAAGGTTCCAGTAAAGTGCCTCCTTATTTGAGTTAAAATGGCATAGGTATCTCTCATTGGTTTCCCTACAAAGCTCTTGAGGGTATACACCTATGTATTTCAGTTTGGGATGTACATAGAGTTATGGGCAGCATTGAGGTAGAGCAATTGTGGAACTGTAGCTTTATACCTGGAAATTCCTGCAAATGCTTAGACTTTAACAAAAATGAGCCTAGTTCTCAGAGTACATAAGACGCTAAGAATCATCAGCAGCAGTCATGGCTGTCTTAATCACCATGCCTCTTCAGTTATAACCTTGTATTTGACTGTTTCCACTGGGCCAAGAATGTGAAATAAATTACAAAGACCAGACAAGGTAGTGGTCGTCCTTCCTAAGTGACTTTCATAAAGGTAAACCAGTTTGATGTTTTGGCTAATATGTTAACTGTTTCACCAGAATCTTCATAAAAATGCTGCAAAAGCAGATTAATGCTTGCTAGAAATTCCATCTTCAACACGGCAAACAAAAATTACCTATGTTTCATGGTCTTTTCTTTATGTAGGCCTTGGAAGATCAGGGATCTGTACTTCTCCTGCGATCATGTATCTTTGACAGTGTATTAATGTCCTGCAGACTTGGTGATCCATGTGAATATGCTGTGATTTTAACTTAGCTGCCTTTGACCTAAAGGAGCATGAATGTTTTATAGTCTTGCTTTAATTATATGGGGCTGACTGCAAACTCTTTCCTCTCTTTAAGGATTACCAGTTTGACTGCCTTCATCCAGCATGCTAGAATAACCTTATCTTGCAAAACTGTATTCATGTGGTTGGCACCCCCCCCAAAGTGTTCCATACTTCAGTGGACAAGCACACCTGCTCCCAGGGACTTTTCTTTCTTGCATGTTCCTGTATCATGCAGTTAATGTCATCTGAGGAAAAAAGATTAACCAAGTGCTTGCTTCTGAGGAGGTTACCAATCATGTAAATGTACGATGTGTAGAAGTCTTGATGCCAGTCACTTTAATATCAAAGCCTCAGTAAAAACTGAGATCCCTCATAAAATCCTCCAAAGCTAGTTACGAAAACAAAATAGTCACTGATTCTAAAGACAACCACAAAGCATTCTGTAGCTATGTCAAGAATCTCAATGGTAACACTCAGATCTGCTCTGAGTTGCAGCACAATGGTAGTGAATATACAGAACCAACTGATATTGCCAACATTCTGGCTGATAGGTTCAGTGCTAACTTCCCCCCTCTCACCCCCTAAAGTGCCCATCTGTACACCAGAAGAATGCAAAGTTCCTGTAATCATGGCTGCACAGGTAAAAACCACACTCTCCAAAGCCAAGAACACAGCATCCATGGGACCTGACAACATCCCAGGCTGTGTTCTACATGAACTACAGAACGAACTGGCACCCCACCTAAGTACCATGTTCAGTCATAGCCTCACTTCAGGCTTTGCGCCCACTGAATGGCGCACAGCGACGGTTATCCCACTCCACAAAGGGGGAGCCAACACGGACCTCGGGTACTACCACCCCATTAGTCTGATGAGCCTGGTCTACAAGGCTGTGGAACGTATCATCATGGAACTTATAAACAATGACATTGGTAATTTCCAAACTCTGGACCCCACCCAGTTTGGGGTTGTAAAAGGCAGATGATGTCTCCAAAGAAGTCTATCAGTTTAGAAGTGGTCACCAAAGCCATAGATGAGGGTAAGGTGGTTCACACAGCCTATCTAGATCTCGCCAAGGCTTTCAACACCATCCCCCACTCTGGAATTATAGATAAACTCACTAAACTAGGTATAAATCCCTATGTCACAAGATGGGTTGCCAACTGGCTCACTGACAGAACCCACACTATGAAAGTAGCTGTTAAATAAATTTGTTAAAGTCAGACTGTAAAAATCATCTGGCATTTAAAAACAATGTCAGTCAATAACAAGCAGTAATGCAGGAGACTCAAGTATCTAATTTACAACCACTCTAATGTACATTAGGAGGCAAAAAACCATACACAAACTTGTACAGAATTTTGTCTAACTTTATTTAGGCAGTGTTTGCCATTTTATATCATTTACAATCAGCTTTTGCCCACCTCACTGACGTGGTCAGTGACAGGGTCTTTACATCATAGTAACTTATGAAAAAGTGCTGAGAGAGTGCTTTTCAAAAATCTTTTTCCCATGAGAATATTACAGCCTTGCAAAGCACCTGGTCAATCACAATGTCCTTCCGAGGATGTAGCCAATTCAAGGCTCTTAGATTAGCTCGAATACAATGGATGAATGTCTCTTTAATACATTTCTTTGTCTCTCTGTTCACCAGCTGGACATTATCTCTGATAGTGCGACAAGGCCATTCTTCTGGTGGAAGCAGGAAAAGATACACATGCACACAGATTCATTATTTTCTAACTTTGCAAAATAATCTTTACTGACAGAAATGAGCCAGCCGAGCTGCCAAGGCCAAGTTTCTAATCACACTGCAGCTTATGCTTCAAGCAATAATATGCGAGTTTATTTCTACTATTATTCTAGTAAAACAGAATTAAATGCATTACATATCATACTATTTTTCAACCTTTGCTCTTCATATAGATTTGAGCACATTTATATATGCCTGACCACACAGCTTATATATGTCTGCATATATGTCTTTCTAACAGTTGATACATATTTTTCTGACATTCTCCCTCCTGTTAATGCATTTTATTCTATTAGAAACATGAACAATATTATTTCATTTCTTAGCTTTTTTCCTTTGAGGACTTTCAGCTAAGCTAGTCATTGGTTTTATATTTCAGAAAAAGCATCATCTGAAATTAATCTTTCAATTTTAACACTTTGGTAAAAAGTTTCAGTAACAGATATATCAACAAATTTTTGATTAATCTTTTCATGCAGGGAATTTCACAGTAAAGACATGCTCCTATTAGGAGTATACCCTCACAAATAGCAATTAAATGTTTAATAGGATGGAACCCCACCCCCCCCAAACAGATTCTGGAAAAAGTCCGTCAGTGGGTTTGGGCCTGGTTTAGTCATTGCTGATACTTGCTGAATTACCTCTAGGTGGTCATTGATTTCATGTTGGTTGTCTGGAATGTACGCACAGCATTTTTCTTCGTGTACCACCTCTTGCCGCTAGGGTGAAGTAAAGAGCCATTTGATTTTGTAGCACAACAGTTTTTATTGCATTCAGTTCATTAGTCACCAATTCTAGGGTGGAAAAAGTTGCATTGCTCATGACTTCTTGACAGCTTCCTCAGCTCCCAGATCGATTTGACTGCTCCATAGGCTGGTGGTATTCCTGCCCTGGATATAACACTGTTGCCCAAGTTCATATGAGTCAATTTACTTTTGTCTTTCACTGAATTATGGCCTTTTTAACCAGCTTCGATTTTACCAACTGGATTCACAGGTTTTTTTCACTGGACCTTCAGATTCTCGAGCTGTTTTCCTTACGTTTCGTATCTTACCCAAAGGTAATTCTGCAGTATGTCTTATTGCTGAAACCAGATAACCCAAAAAACAACTGCCGGACCAATTCTCAGGTAACCATTTATATGCCTTTTTCCCACAAATAAAATCATTACTTTGGTACTAATACGTGTTATCCCTGCATGAAACATTTTTCTATTCTTAATAGACAATTGCTTAGTTAAGACTGGATTGTCACATACTGCATTTAATGTAGTTTTCATTGAACTCAGATATGAATCATGGTTAGTATCACAAACAGTACCCCCACTTTTGACTTTAATGTAACATTTATAAGACATTGTTATATTACCATTACTCCAGCCCACCTGGAGGGTATTACTTTTGTAGAAACATACAACTCCTTTTTGTGTGACAGGTAAAAATAAAGCAATTTTGTCCTGTGATCTCACAGTTTCTGTATATATAAAAAAAACTTTCCAAAGTCTCATTTTATCCCCAGAGGGACAGTGGACATTACAGTCTTTTATATGCTGTTGGTATAGCTGTACAAACCCAGCAATTTGAAATGTGCATAGTTTTTGTATGCACAAGCTTCATGGTCAGGTATGTGTTAAAGTTTGGATGCCAGTCTATAAACAGTTCATCACGTCTTTTCACTTTCACTTGTGTGGTTGAGTGCAGGGAAAAACCACAATAAGAGAAAAATTGTCACACTTATAGTCAACAAATGCACAGTTAACAAAATAATTATGCAATAGTTCTTGGGTTGCTCTGCTTTTTGTTTGCTTTACTCTTGGCCATTTTGCCCTTGTGTATCAGTCACAAAGTTCTTATTCAGCTGAAAGTTCTTTTGTCTGAAAAAGAGTTAAACTGCAAAACAGATTTATTTATTAACAGTTTCTTTATATAATTAGCTAGTGAACTGTCAGCCTCCAGCTCTGCAGGCATGAGAGCTTTTTACTGAGGCACATAATATGCCCTTTCAAATACTACTTTAAAGGGGATCAAACCCTTTACATTTGTTACTGTTTTCATGCTCGGCAATGCTAGAGGTAAAGAACAAATCCAATTCTTTTGAGTCTCACTCATCAACTTTCTTAACTTGTTTTTTTAAAATCCCATTGTACCTCTCCACCAGTCCTGCTGACTGTGGGTGGTAAGCACAGTGATTTCTTAAGGAAATCCCAAAAAAATCTCCCAAGTTGTTGAATTGTCTGATTGACAAAATGTGTCCCATTGCCACTATAGATTCTTTCCGGTATGCCAAATCTAGGAATTATTTCCTTTACTAGGGCCTTTGCCACTGTTGCTGCATTCGGATTCCTGGTTGGAAAAGCTTCTACCCATTTTGAAAACATATCTATGATCACTAAACAGTATTTTTTTCCTTCACATTTATTCAACTCTATGAAGTCCATACAAATAGTATGGAATGGATATGGTGGTGTAGGAAACTCCCTTGCTTGTTTTAAATGCTCCTTGTGCATGGTGCTTGTTACAAGTATGACAAGCTGCACAAAATTTTATTGTATAATTTATGTATCCATATGTTTGGAATATTTTATTTACTAACTGTACCATCCCCCCTGTTGAGACATGGCTCTGCCCATGGCTCAACAAAGCTGCATATCTAAATAAATTAGACGGCAATATTGTTTTTTTTTCCTTTGGAAATGTACAGTCCATTCTCAAAAATTGCACCTTGTTTTACCCAGTTTTGTTTTTCTGCTTTTGTAGTAAGCATTTGCATTGTTTTTAACATGTTTAAATCTAAAATCTCAAAGGGTTGTAATTTTTCATTTAAAAATAAAGTTTCTGAGTCTGAGGCTGCTTGCTTTGCAGCTGCATCAGCTCGTGCATTAACTTTTGAAATCTTATCCTGTTGTTTTGTATGAGCTACACATTTACAAATAGCTACTTTGGTAGGCAACTGAATAGATTCTAATAGCTCCAAAATAAATTGCGCATGATTAATAGGTTTTTTACTGGATGTAATCATCCCTCTATTTTTTTTATTGTTGTGCAAACACATGCACTGTAGAAAAAGCATACTGATTATCAGTATATATGTTTACTTTTTTTGCCTTTTACTAAAATACATGCTCCTGTCAAAACTACCAGTTCTGCTGCTTGAGCATACAAGTTGTGTGGCAAAGTTTGTGCTTCTAGATTTTTAGTGTCTGTAACTACTGCATACCCCACCAGATTTTTCCCTGTAGGACCCCTTCTGCATGAGCCATCTACGTAATATGTCACCTCAGCATTATCCAAGGGCATATCTGTAAGATCTTGTCTAGGTAAAGCTAACTGTTCATATGAGGTTGACTCAGCAGTATGGTCATACATGAAAGATGTCTAGCAGGAGAAAGGTATGCAACTTTTTCTTGTAGCAGAATTATTGCAACTGCATGAGGCATTCTCAATGTGAGAGGGTGGAATAACACCACTGAGGCTGAAGCCTGCACTGCCATTGCTGCTGCAACTACTGCTTGTACACAGTGAGGCAAAGATTGCACCACTGGGTCTAACTGTGATGAATAGTAAGCTATGGGGCATTGCTTATCCCCATGTTGTTGCTTTAATACTGATGTCATGTACCATTGCTTACAATTTATGGTCTAAAAAAAAAAACGTTTGTGATAACTTGGAAGTCTTAAAACTAATGAAGAAGCTATTCACTGCTTCAACCTGCAGAAAGTCATTTCTGCTTTTGTTTTCCATCGTAAAATAATTTGGTACCCAGCTTCAACAAAAATTAGTTGTACCTAAGAAAGACATTATTTCTTTTTTAGTTGTTGGTTTGGGTGCTTGCAAAATTGCTGTGTTTTTTTTTTTTTCTTTCCCCTTATCTAGTATTTTACCTTTATTGAATATCACATATCCCAGGTATCTAACCTGTGTTTTTTTCCCAAAGTTGTAACTTACTTTTGTTTACTTTGTGTCCTTGTATTACTAAAAATTTTAATAATGCTACTGTATTCACCCTGCACTGCTGCTGGGTGCTGCTAGCAAGATGTCATTTACATAAAGTAAAATTTGACTACCTTCTGGTGGGGTAGACCCTGCCAGGTTGCTAGCCATTTTTGTGCAAATATTATTGGGCTCTCACAATATTCCTGTGGTAGTCGAGTATATGTATACCTTTTACCCTGAAATGTAAATGCAAACCAATATTGACTATCAGGATGTATAGGTATTGAAAAGAAAGCATTGCTTATATCTACCACAGTAAAATACTTCTGTTGTGGCTTTAAATCATTTAACAAGGTATGTGGGTCTGGCACCGTGGGTGCTCTAGGTATTACTGCATTATTTACAGCTTATAAATCTTGTACCATCTGCCATTCCCCGTTTGCTTTTTAACAGGAAATAGGGTGTATCACATGGTGAATCAGGAGATTCTACCAGTACTCCTTTTTTGAGTAATGCTGCTTATTATAGGCTTAATTTTTACTTTTGCATTCTTTTCCAAAATGTATTGTCTTTTCTGTGGTCTAAAAGCTGACTTTGGGGTAATTGTAACTGGTCCTGCTGCTTGAATAAGCCCTACATTTAACTTGCCTGTTGACCACAGAGTTGTTGGAATTTTACACAAGGCCTCTTCTTTTTTTTTTAATAAAAATGCTAATCAGCTGTCCTTACTAGATTGCAAGTGTACAGCTGTATGTGTCTGTGTCAACCAATTCAGTTTTGTTTTTATATCCCTTGTCCTGACATTTCTAAATCAGTCTGTTTTCCCATTTTGTTACCTTTTTTTCTAAGTCTGCCCATTTAACACTTTTGTTTTTTGTCAAGCTGACATGTGGCAGTCTATTGGACTTATATAATCTCATGAACTCCTGAGGTAATGAACAGCTTACTACACTGTTTCCCTCAGTATCTCAGCATAAAGTTTGTAATATTAATTTGTCAGCAGGATTCTTACTTATATTCCTTATCAGGTCCTGGTGTGCTACAGTAGTATGGAGTACAATGTAACAAGTGCTGCTGATCAGTGTCAAGGGAGGGTACCTTACTGATGGCTACGTTTATCAGTTCTTTGGTTACTGCCCCTGGACCAATCATAACTAGGTCCTGGCTGTACCAATAATAGGCTTTACCCTCTGATCACACCACAAAAGCATCTATTTGTCTTTGTGCTTCCATACCCTGCATGGTAGGAACTACTGCTATGCCAAATATTTGCACAAGGTCTCTTTCCAGTAAGTTTACTGGATATTTTTGCAGAAACTACAATTTTACTTTTCTGAGTCATACTTGAAACAGGGTCAGTTATTGCTATATTATGGGAAAGTGGTTCCCTGTATAGCTGTCCATTTGCTGCTTTTACTAATATATAATCAGGTGATTCAGAATGTTTTGGTAACTTGGAGGGGTGTATCAAAGTCCGTGACGCTCCTGAGTCACACAGGAATTTGACCTTTCTTCCCTCCACCAGAAGTGTTACTTCTGGTTTTGTATTTGCTAGGTAGAGCTCCAGGCTCAACAATGCTAAATCTAAAATTTTATTTTCATTTTTATCCTCTACATCTGTTTGTACTTCCTCTATTCCCTCTACTACATTCACATTTTCTTTTTGTTTATTAACCTTTCCTGATGATTTTTGGTTATTATCACTATCATATAGTCAGTCCACATCTCCTTTATCTTCTGTCATTGCTTTCTTATTTTGTTTATAGTCCCTAGCTAGATGCCCTTTTTACCTGACTGTAATACAAATACTTCAGCTCCGTCTTCAGCAGTGAAGACTTGTGCCTTTTTACTATTAAAGTGTCTTTCAGTACGTCTAGCATACTCAAGTAAGGCTTGCAGCCTGCTTGTTCAGTGATTTATCATATGCCTTGTAATAAAACTACTAACAGAGGCAATGCAACCTTTTAAAAATGTATTTTTTAATTGTTGTTTTAAGCATTTTAATAATCTAGTATAATATCCATCTACTGTCTCATTTTCCTGTTGTATGCATTAATTAATGCAAGTCCAGTCTGCTCTAAGTTTTCATTTTTCAGAGATTCTGTCTGTTAGACCTTTCACTCTGTTGTCTAAAAATGTTTCAGAATTTTTTAAGCTTCTGTTTTTTTACAATTTGCTTCCTCAATCCACCTATGTGCTTGAGGTATGCCTAGTTGGTGCTGTTTTTCTTTTGCCTGACGCCCTGCATCAGATTAAAGCTTGTTTAAGGAGTTTAACTAGTGAAAGTTTATCTAGTTTACTATCAAATTTATAGTTAACACATTTTGCAAAATATCTCACATTATCTGCTTACTGTAATTGCATATGCTTCACATTATCCGTTAGGGGCGGATCTCGTGATCTCTTAGTGCACTGATTTCCCATGTCTTAAAAAGACTGTTACGTAACCCTTCTCTTGTACCACGTGGTATCTTATTTCCCCATATCCACAGTAGTGTCTAGAATGACTGTTTACTTTGCTTTGTTATTCCCTGATCTATGACTCAAGATACAATACTTGACTCTCTCTCCCTGCTATCACAAACCTTAGCAATAGCACAGTGTAACCTGGTCCCTGATCTAAAACAGACAGAGGGAAATTCTTCTTACCTGAGCCTCCCGCTTTGACTGTCTTTTTTTCCTTGGGGCCCAGTCTTCCGCTTTTCAGCCACAGATCAGAAAGTGGACAGCCTCTTTACACACAACAATTCAGTTGGAGGTCTTTTCACTTTAAGAAGAACCATTTTGTTTCGGCAGCTTCTCCTGCGCAGATTTATCACCACTCATGCACTCTGTGACCTGCAGCTTACCAAGGGAATTCCGGCACGATTAGGACCAAAATGTTAAATAAATTTGTTAAAGTCAGACTGTAAAAATCATCTGGCATTTAAAAACAATGTCAGTCAATAACAAACAGTAATGCAGGAGACTCAAGTATCTAATTTACAACCACTCTAATGTACATTAGGAGGCAAAAAACCATACACAAACTTGTACAGAATTTTGTCTAACTTTATTTAGGCAGTGTTTGCCATTTTATATCATTTACAATCAGCTTTTGCCCACCTCACTGACGTGGTCAGTGACAGGGTCTTTACATCATAGTAACTTATGAAAAGTGCTGAGATAGTGCTTTTCAAAAATCTTTTTCCCATGAGAATATTACAGCCTTGCAAAGCACCTGGTCAATCACAATGTCCTTCCGAGGATGTAGCCAATTCAAGGCTCTTAGATTAGCTCGAATACAATGGATGAATGTCTCTTTAATACATTTCTTTGTCTCTCTGTTCACCAGCTGGACATTATCTCTGATAGTGCGCACAAGGCCATTCTTCTGGTGGAAGCAGGAAAAGATACACATGCACACAGATTCATTATTTTCTAACTTTGCAAAATAATCTTTACTGACAGAAATGAGCCAGCCGAGCTGCCAAGGCCAAGTTTCTAATCACACTGCAGCTTATGCTTCAAGCAATAATATGCGAGTTTATTTCTACTATTATTCTAGTAAAACAGAATTAAATGCATTACATATCATACTATTTTTCAACCTTTGCTCTTCATATAGATTTGAGCACATTTATATATGCCTGACCACACAGCTTATATATGTCTGCATATATGTCTTTCTAACAGTTGATACATATTTTTCTGACAGTAGCAGACTCCAAATCCGACTTCAGACCAGTGACAAGTGGAGTAACACAGTGTTCAGTCCTGGGTCCTCTTCTGTTTGGTATCTACTTCCCAGAAGTACAGGCCAACACAGAAGGTCTTTGGCTAATGAAGTTCGCAGATGACTGCAAACTAGGAGCCATAATCCAAACTCCTAATGATGTGGACATCCTACAAAAGGGCCTCATTGAGACAGATGCCTGGTGTCAAAGCCATGGCCTCAAGTTCAATGCCAAAAAGTGCATTGTCATCCCTTTTGATAAAAACTCTGTACCCATGAACTACCACATAGGCGGTAGTCTACTTAACACCGAAAGTGTGATGAGACCTTGGGACACAGGTGGACAGTAATCTCTCCTTTGATGATCACATTGCCGCAGTAGTCAGGAAATCCTATGTGGCACACCATCACAAAAGGTTTCTCATCCAGGAAAAAGAGGTCATTGTTCCCCTCTACTCATCACTCATTAGAGCCATTATAGAGTACAAACTCCCCTTTTGGTATGTACCTCACAAGACATCTACAACCTCTAGAAAGGCCGCAGAAATACCTCACAAAGAGGATTACCGGCCTCAAACAGATGCCCTACGCAGACTGTCTCAAAAAACTCCAGCGTTACTCCGTCGCATATCTCCTACTCAGAGGCGATCTCTGCCTAACATACAAAGCTATGTCAAACCCAGAGCTGTTGGACATGCACCACTTAAAGAAATCCCAATCCCTCCAAGCTACGTGCTCTAGGGACCTAAACCTTGTCACCACAATAAACAGAGCATGCTGGAAGGATAGATTCCTGTCCCAGAGACTTCCCATACTCTGGAACAAACTACCGGTCTATATCAAACAAAGGTCCTCATTAGCACTCTTCAAGAAAAATCTTGATTGGATGGGAGATAGGAAATTCACCCCGGGGATCACTTCTGTGGCTTTGCTCGACAGGGGCACAAGAAAATAATTTTCTTGGGTGGCAAAAGCCAGGGTACCTTTTTGGTTAGGCTTATATAAGCCCTAGGGCCAATAGCCTAGTACCTACCTATGAACCTAATTCATTATAAAGCTTTTGGGGAAGTACTTTAAAAAACCCCAGAAAAGCTTCTGAAAACTTGTCTTCCTTGTTTTGTTTCAGCTGCTACCCTATTCTAACATTTCTTTCCACAGTACAAGAACAGCCTTGTCATCTGGGATGACACTATTTTCCCATCCAGGCTTCAGTATCTGGAAGTGTATCGTACTGTTTGGGAAGCCTACTTTAACCTTGTTGGTACAAGGCAGTTGTCGATAAGAACTTTCTTCAAGTACCCTGTTAAAGTACTAGGCATCATCCAGTAGTTGGGATTACTGCAACAGTTGTCCAAATGAAGGCCATAGTACAGTTTTGAAAGAACTTGCTGTAATAGTAGATGTTAGAGTAGGGCAGTGTTGTAGTATGGCTTCTGTCCCACTATTCCCTTTTTGTCACTTCCTTCCTCACATTAAGACGTTCTGAGATTCAGTGGAATGTCCCTTTCTATAGATATTCCCTGTTTCCTCCTCCTTATCAAGGCTTCTGCCCCCTCATGAGTGGGTGAAAGTATTCTTCCTTGCGTTCTCTTGTCCCCTTGTTCTTTATCGTCTTTTAGTGGCATTGCTATAATACATTTGGGAAGAAAATTCTGTAGTGCTGTAAGTGGATGCCTGTTTTGTACTGATAATGGCCTGATGTGTCGGGGGCAGGCATCTGCTGCTAAGAGTGAAGGGTTCTGAGCTCTAGAAACTGGACAAGGCATTCAGGTTTTCTGCAGCAGAATTCCCAATAGCTGAGACTGCAGCAGTGATGTACTCTTAACATCTTTTGTTATGGTATGGTCATACAGACATGCAGTTTTCATGGCCCTAGGCGACATATCTGCTGGCTTCATATAAAAATCAAGAAAAATCTTACTCTTCTCCCCCATCAGTCTCGTTAAACAAAATGCAAGTGTGAAGACAAGTCCATGGCATAAAGTTGACTGGCTTTAGCTGTATCATTTCACATGTGTGTCATGGTGTCATATTAGACCAGTATAATTTTTGTCCCAACAGCTTGTATAAAATTATGGAGAGCATGGAATAATACGAATTTGATGAGGGGGTACGTCTTGCATTTTGAGTCTGGTGGTGGTCTTTGAAAAAGCAACTAGTAGCACTTGTCAAATGACCGTGCATGCTGCTTACCTTGACCATGTTAAGGCATTCAGCAGTATTCCATGTTAGCTAATAAATTGTTTTAAAAGCAAAAATCCTGATTAAGCAGCAGAACTCTGCAAGTCTGGGAAGAGATTCACTTTCTGTGTTGATGAACAGTTACCAGTGTTGTACGTCAGTAAAAATGTCAGTTCTCCAAGATTCATTTGTGCTGTTGAATACTTGAGTTTAGCAACATCTGGGAAACAGCAATTATTTCGGTACTGAGTTTGGAAGCAAGACAGCAAAATTAGTTCTGGATAAGATGCCCATTAAGTAAAGGGCTATATATGCACACACAGACTTGCACACATGACAGACATCCTGGAAGAGTCAGTTCACCTGCAGCATGTCTTTATTGATATAATAGGAAACTAAAGCACAAGAAAGGATGTGCAGAATCTTCACAAAGGGTGCCCCATCAATCTGGAGAACCAAGTCCAGTAACATAGTATCAATAATGGCTGTGGCTCTATGCCAGTCACTTCTGTAAAACAGTTTACACACAATACATACCTGGTGCAGTAGTAGTAGTAACCTCACCCTTAATGTCAAATTTTGCATCATAAGAATTGGCAGAATAAATTGTTTGCAAAATAAGTCAGGTTTAAAAAAAATTACCCTTTACACTGTTGAGCTAGCGCTGTGTTTATAGACTTCGAGCAGGCCTGTAGGAAAAAAAACAACTTCCACAATTCCTTTCGAGAAAAAAAAAATCATATTGCTGGAAATTTGAATTATGTAGAAAGGCTTTTTGATATTGTCAGTAATTCCATTTCGTACAGACTGTTTAGAGGTGATCACTAAGTGATCTGTAATGTCTTGTATGGCTGTATGTGAAGGTCTTTGGAAACCGGCTGTTGGGAAGATGCAAACATCACATTTAGGCAAGGCAATGGTAAACCTAAGTAGAAAAAATGTAGCAAATACATTGTGTTTTCCAGGATTACTGAATGCAATGAGAAATCATTCATTACCTTGCTTCAAAAATGTTTTATTTAACAAGATTCAACTTACTTTTCAAACATTTCCACAAATCTAGCCAGATGAAGCAATTTGAGTTAAGCATCAGCTCGTAAAATTGCATTTCTTACATGGGGTCAACTGTTCCTTTTTTATGCTGATGTCACACCCACACAGTTACATGGGGGGGGGGGGGACGCAGAAAGCAAATCATTGTCATCTAGCAAATAGAAACTACTGGCAATGTTTTCCTGTAGAAATCTGTAACAGACCTGTTTTGACTTAAACTGAACAAATTTAAACCTCATGCATTGCCCTCTGATTAGGATAACAAAACGGGTCTATATAACATAGGTTTTTGTAAGTTCGAACACCATATGTTCGAACTTAAAAAAATAACTTCGACTATGCAAAAAAAAGGGAAAACTAAATGAAGGGTTGTAAGCAGGGAGGCAAGCCCCCCTGTGCCCCCCACACCCCCCGCTCTTTAAGTATACCGAGACCGCGCTACAGTGCAGTAAAGGGAATTGTAGCACGGTCTCGGAGTTGGTATATTTAAAGACTGGTGGGTGTAGGGGGACTTGCCCCCCTGCTTACAAGTGTCAGGTAAGTTATTTATTTATTTTTGCATTTGAAGCTTGGCAACTTAGAACATATGGTCTCGACCATATGACGTTCAAAGTTGTCATACTTCGACTATGTGATGTAGACCCTAACAAAATGTAGTAAATAGTTTCCCAAACACCAGCACATTATAAACTTGACAGGCAAACCTTTGCACCTATTATTGGAGTGCAGGGGTGTTAGAGTTTTGTAATACAAGCGAGCCACCTGTGAGAAGGTTCTGGATTTTGGCCGTTGTGGTTAAGTAGTCAAGGGAATTTCAGCCCACCAAGTAGTTCATGTAAAAGGTAGCTGGAATAGTTAATGTCCAGAAGTCTGCACTTTCCCAGTGTTAAGCTCTGCAGACATTGCACTGCATTGTCAAGCCAACAGGAAGAATTTGTTGGGAGCATATAAAATCTTCTCACCCCTGGTGGCTAATATGAGATTTTAAAGGTCTTTTCCTCCTTTAGCAGTTTCCTAGAATACTCTGATTAAGGAGCAATGAATAGACAAGTAGGAAGACAGAGGCTTGATTGTCACAAGGATAGGCACCAAACTGTTTAAAAACAGAACATTACCTGCTGGTAAAGAAAAACAGGTGCTAAGAAAGTTTACACCTCAGCCATAGCTTGCATGGTTCAGTTTGTTTTAAGAGATGCTTGCAGGAAAAAATGCTGATGTCTTTAATAAGAGAAAAAAAAATAGTGAAGTAAGTAGCAATCAAAGATTCTGTCCAGTGTTTTAGTTTGGATGACTTTAATACCTGCTTTTTGGACATGTTGCTTCTTTATGTATATGTAAGAAGGGCAACCAGTTCCTGAAACTCCTTTATTTCAAATATAACAACACATTAATGCTCCAATCACAATACGTTTTCATCATGTATGCATAAGACTTCATCAGATAAACACAAAGCCTTAGCATTCCCCTTTTGTAATATCGCTAATCACACCCAAGTCACACCTGTCAATACATCAATTAAACCATAAATCTTACTTCCTTATAAAAATACATACTGAAAACCATGCTCCCAGTGTTCGTATATTAGTCATTGTGAACAATTCTATGTTAAGGGAAGATCCAAATACTTAGTGGGAAAGTTTTTTTTCCAATTGTAATTCGAAAGGGCTTGCATATATTGTTCAGTGTGAGGTCTGTGAGGCCTTTTATGTAGGTAAGACAGAGTCGGTTAAGAAAAAGGGTTTATGAACATCTATATAATAAAAATCATAATGAATGTAATGCTATTTATAAGCATACCCTTCGTTGCAAAGCCAAGTTCCTATTTTTTGTAATAGAGGTGGTTCCTCAGGATGTGAGGGGGGGGGCTATGGGAAACTAGGTTGGAGTACAGAGAAGCCTACTGGCAGATGGTGCTGGAGGCTAATAGACCACTGGGTCTTAATGACAGTATTTCTGTAGCCCCTGTATTAAAACGTATGGCGGCTAAGAAAGATCTACTCTTATAATAATCAGTCTACTTGCTTTATTATAAGCCTAACACTTGTTCTCAAAACCTCTCTTCTAAGTAAGCACTCTCAAACTAAAGAAAGCACTACATCCACCTACCACCCCTGTGAGTACCCACTTCCCTTAAAGGCACAGCACTCCCTTATAATATTCTAGCATGTCGAGTGGTAGATTACTAGCATCCTCTCCGGTTCAGCTGGTTAATCTGGGAATCTTGAGACAATGCTACAGTTGTCTCATGTACACAGACAACCCTCTCCTCCTCCCAGCAAATACATGTGAGAGATGCAACTATATAGCCAAACTGGAGGCTGAATTCTCTCAACTCAGGACTGGCAAGACCAGACAGGAGGAGAAGGTAACCACACACGCAGCAAACCCAGTCCCACATAGACCTACCACAACTGCAAACCAAACACATAACACAAAGACATACTCAGAGGCTCTAACAAAGAACTTACCAAAACAACAGAGGCTCCCAAAGCAGACACCCAAAAATCCACCAACTCAAAACACAACACATGCAACACATACTTAATAAATCAGTGTGTCAAACAATCACAGCCCTTAAGGCCAAACACTATGCCTGATACACTAGTAATAAGTGACTCTATAGTCAGACACACTGATGTTGTGCTTACCAGGCTGAACAAGGAGAGGGTAACGGTGAGCTGCCTATCGGGAGCTAGGATCCGCCACAAAACACATGCACTCAGGTCACTCCAGAGCAAGTACAAATATGACTCCGTCATTGTCCATGCCAGCGTGAATGACCTGAGACGTACCTCCCTGGACAACATGAAAAGAGACATAGAGGAGCTCTCTGATTATGTAGCCCAGGCTGGTATGACCCTGACCCTGAGCAGCATCTTGCCCTCACCAAGAATGATGCCACAATACAAAGACAAGATGATCAGATTTAATAATTGGCTCAATTACTGGTGTCATTCTAGGGGGATCCAATGTCTGTCTGCTTGGGATGACACGCTGGACAAGCCACGCTGCTTCGCAAGGGACGCCCTGCATCTGTCACCACTGGGCTTCTGGATATTGGCTAAGGCTCTTGCCACCCCCATAGTGCCTTTTTTAGGCAAGGCTCAAAAGACAATCCCACCTCCTTAGAAAACAAAAATGGAAAAAAATTAAGGGTAATGCTGCTCAACGCCAGAAGTCTAAATCTCAAGATGCAGGCTCTCAAAGCACTCCTCAGTATGGATAACATCGATGTCTGTGCAGTCACTGAAACCTGGTTCAAGGCTCCTGAGAGCACCCCAGCACTACCAGGCTATACCTCGTATCATGCTTTTCGGCCCCAAAACTCGGGCCAAACCAAAAAGGGAAGGGGAGAGTCCTTATTCATCAAGGACACCCACACCTCCAGGTTAGTGGCAACACATGAAGCATCAGAGACCATCCAGGTGCTACTTAACCGTAGGCAAAACTGCTATACAACTGGTAACATGTTACAGACCACCCTCCCAATCTCAGGAACCCCATTCAGCCTTCCTGAAGACATTGGAGGATATGAATGTCTCACCACACACCATCATATTGGGAGACTTCAACTACCCTAACATAGACTGGGTGCATTGTTCTAGCCCTAACACCCTAGCCCAAAGGTTCCTGGAATTCATAAATTCAAATGCAGTGGAACAGCTAGTCACCTCTCCCACAAGGGGAGATAATATACTAGACCTGATCATCACAAACATGGGGACAAAGTGCTCCACACCGGAAGTATACCCCTCACTAGTGAGAAATGACCACAAACTAATCACCCTGGATATACATATCCCACCTCCACCCCCAACACAAAAGACTACAGGTAAAAAACTTCTCAAAAGCCGATTTTACACTTCTTAAGACTGAGATGGTATCCTTTAAGCCCACTGGGCCAGTGGAAACCACATCCCACAATGCTGAATCCTTCACAAATGCTTTCTACGGACATCTCCAAGAATGCATGGATCATGCAATCCCAAACAAAACCAAGACCCTCTCCACCAAGGGCAGGCTTCCTGTCTGGTGGACCCCAGCCATAAACAAATTGTATAACAAAAGAAGGAAGCTACTGCACGTCAGAGCAAAATCCCATAAAGAGAAGGCACCTCTGATCAGCACTAGTAGAAAGCTACGTTCTCTCATAAAAACATCCAAGGCCAACTTTGAGAGAAAAATCGCTATGGACACTAAAGATAACCACAAGGCCTTTTTCTGCTATGTTAGAAACCTGGGCGGAAACCCTCAGATATGCTCAGAGTTGGTTCACAATGACAAAAAATACACTGAACCCACAGATATTGCCAACATTCTGGCAGACAGGTTCAGTGCAAATTTCTCCCCTCCCTCACCCCCAAAAGAGGAAATACTTATCCCAGCTGAATGTAACCTCCCTGTCATCTCAGATGTCCAGGTGAGAACCGCCCTCAGCAAAGCTAAAAACACAGCATCAGTGGGACCTGACGGTATCCCGGGTTGTGTGCTACGTGAACTCAGAGGAGCTAAACCCGCACATAAAAATGCTATTTAACCTTAGCCTTACTACAGGATATGTACCTGAACACTGGCGTACAGCAACAGTGGTCCCACTCCACAAAGGAGGCACCTCTACAGACCCTGATAACTACCGCCCCATAAGCTTAACCAGCCTGGTCTGCAAAGCTGTGGAAAGAATCATTATGGAACTCAGAGACATTGGGGACCTACAGACAGTTGATCCCACCAAGTTCGGCTTTGTAAAGGGCAGAAATCCTGCCTTTTGAACCTGGTTGACTTTTTCAAAACAGTCACTAGAGCCATTGACGAGGGCAAAGCAGTCCATACAGCCTACCTGGACTTGGCTAAAGCTTTCGACACAATACCCCAACAGCTTAAATGTAAATCCATATGTCACAAGATGGGTTGCAAACTGGCTAAAGGCTAGAACCCATAAAGTCAAAATCGCTGGAGCCATGTCAGACTCAAAGCCAGTCACAAGTGGTGTCCCACAGGGCTCTGTCGTGGGACCCCTCTTGTTCGGCATTTATTTCTCAGATGTGAAAGCAAACATGGGAGGGTTGTGGCTGACAAAGTTTGCAGATGACTGCAAACTAGGCGCCTGGAAGCCTGCCCTTACCCAGCTGACACATACATCCTACAGAAAGGCCTCACTGAAACGGACAACTGGTGCCGGTGTCATGACCTTAAACTAAATGCCAAAAAATGTATAGTCATCCCCTTTGGGAAAAACAAAGTACCCACAAATTATCACAGACATTAACCCACCGAGTACGGAAAAAGTAATCAGAGACCTGGGAACCCAAGTCGATAGTGACCTCTCATTTGACACCCACGTTGCCAAAGTGGTTATAAAGACTTTCTACCTTGCCCACCTTATCATGAAGGGATTCACATCCAGATCAAAGGAGGTCATTGTACCCCTGTACTCCTCCCTTATCAGGCCCATGATTGAGTACAATGCCCCATTTGGTATGTACCTCACCCAGCACTTGCAACAGCTGGAGAGACCCCAAAAGTACCTCACCAAGAGGATCAAGGGTCTCCAACATATGTCATATGCTGCCAGACTAAAGAAACTCCAGCTCTATTCAGTAGCATACCGCCTACTCAGAGGTGATCTGTGCCTGACGTACAAGGCCATGTCCAATCAGGAATTGATGGACATGCTCCACCTCAAAAAATCCAAATCCATCAGAACCACGAAAGCTAAAGATTTAAACCTCAGCACAAATATGAATAGGACATGCTGGAAGGACAGATTCATAACTCAGAGGCTTCCCATACTCTGGAACAGAATCCCAGTTCATGTTAGGCAGAGCCCCTCACTGACTCTCTTCAAGAGAAATCTTGATGAGTGGATGGGAGATCGTAGGTTTACCCCCGGGGTCATTTCTGTGTCACTACTAGACAGAGGCACAGTAAACTAATTCTATTATGTAAAGGGGGTCTTCACTGTGTCACTACTAGACAGAGGCACAGTATTCTAAATCTATTCTGTACACTTTTGTACCATTACATGGGGTGGCGAAAGCCACATCACTATGGCTAGGCTTATAAATGCCCAAGGGCAGATAGCCTAGTACTAAACTATGAAACTAAGCTCTAAAGTTGTATACAGTAGGATTAAGGGTGACAGAACCTTTTTATTTTCCCGTTTAAAAATCCCCTATTTAGGTGTAACAGTTATATTTTATATATATATATATATATATATATATATATATATATATATATATATACACACACACACACACACACACACACACACACACACACACACACATCTTCCAAGTGGGTTGATGTAATTGCTGATTTGTTCCTTCAGATGGTGCTGTTTAAGGAGGATGCATGAAAAGGTATTTAACACGGAATTTTTTAAACTACTAATTGTGCACTAATAGACTTATCTAGTATTTTGAGACGTCTAAATTTTTATTTTGATGTTTTTATATTTTTACATATTTATTTTTTCATTTTCATTTAGGAATGAGTTTTAGTTTTTTTATTTTTATAAGGAAGTAAGATTTATGGTTTAATTGATGTATTAACTGGTGTGAATTGGGTGTGATTAATTAGAGATGTTATAAAAGGGGAATGTTAAGATGGTTGTGTGTTCATCTGATGGTCTTATGCATAGAAGACAAACGTATTGTGGTTGGAGCGTTAATGTGTTATGTTTGAAATAAAGGAGTTCCAGGAGCTGGTTGCCCTTCTTACATGTGCCTTTTTCTTTTGGTTCGGACTTCGCACATTCCTCGATTTTGACTGTGCTTCTTTATGGTAATCTTCCCATGCATGATTAAGCAAATAACGGTTTCAGAATCTAAATTCAGAGCTAGTGAATTTCCCACTGGATAAGCCCTACTTCCATTCTGGCACTCCATCACAGCAAACTTTGCAGCAGTTGGAGAACGAAAACCAATGCAGCATATCTCTAAACCCTCAGCGTTTGGTGGAGCTCTCTGATTACAGACCCTAAAAAATCTGATCTGATGTTACTCTTTGTTCATTCCTTACTGATGGGTTATCTGTTCCGTCCTTGGAACCGAGCCGGCCAATATCAAGCTCACGTCAGCCAAAAACTCTTGAGCCCAGGTCCTACCCAGAATGCTCTGCTCTGTTACCTCAGATCTCATTTGCTGCATTGCTGTACAGCCGTGTCAAGCCACTCTCTCAGCTAAGTGTGTAATTTTTTGAAAGTTTTATACATTGTTCTTACTTTAAATATTCTCAATAGTTTATACTAATATTTTCCTACCCTATCTTATACTTTAGACTCTCTCCCTTTAGTCTTTTCTCTTTATTACCCTCTTTTCTTACCTTGTGGTAATTCTTCATTACCATTATTGGTAATCCTTCCTTTCTCTTCCTACCCTTTTTGGGTAGCCTTTCTTCTTCCTTTTGGTACTGTTTTTCTCCACATCATTGTCTGATAAGAAAAGTAGCGTTGGTTTCAAGCAATGGAAGGATTGCGGTTGTAACTTACCGCTTTCCGATGGCCATGACTTGTGACTACTGTCTGAATATCTCCCACCTTACTGTGCATCCTCCATGTGGGATTTGTAAAAATGTCTCTACCATGACTTTCAACGCGAGGAAGAATGTTAATTTTGAAAGGTCTACTCAAGTCTCCTTTCTCTGAGGTTATTTCTGGGTCGGAGGCCTCACCCCCTCCTGTTAAACCTCTGAGGCGTTCTTCCTCTTCATCGAAGTCGCTCCCTTCTCCCTGTGGAGATTGTAGGGATTCGACTCATAAGGTGAAATTGATTTCTACTTCGGCGCTGCCATTTTTGACCCTGTCGGCTCCAGGCCTGTCACCGCCCCAAATTAATTCTGGCTCCAGCCATGTCTTCCTTATCAGTACCGGCACCGGAGTTCCCGGTGCAGACAACTATGGTTCTTACAGTTCTGTCGCAACCTTTAATGGCATCGTCCATACAGGTTCAGTCCCCTTCGGTACCGTTGGTACAATCTCCTTCGGTACATAGTATGACTCTTCTGTACTCCACGACGCAGACATTTTCTGCACTGACGTGCTTCGGTTCAGTCCTCCTTGGCACCGTCCTTATTACCGGAGCAGACACTTTTCATGACGGCACTGTACCCTTCGCCGGTGCAGACACCTTCAACTACTGTGGCACTGATGTCGGCGCAGACTACTTCCACACAGTTTTCTTCTGTGCAGACATCCTCGGCTCCTGGCTCTGCACCTATTGAATTAGCAATGACCAAATATTCTTCACTGGATCCATTTTCTGGCAGTCAGTATAGTCCTTTCCTAGAAAGGCCAGAATTACAATCCGCTTTCTCCATGAGGTCAACCAAGTGCCTTTCTGAACAGGATCTGTTGCAGCTTGTTGACCAGTTGCTTGTGGCCAGAGGTCTCTCTCAACCGTCTAAGCCCATGTTCCCTCATTCAGGTGAACGTACATCTCCTCAAACCCCAATGTACACTCCTCCTTCGACTTCTACTCAAGTTTCGAATCCTGTTACTCTGACATCAGCTTCCCTTCCTCCGACTCCAATAGTGGATCTCACTTTGGAACCAGAGTCATCCATGTGGCCCACGGTGGACTGGGCATCATCGGGCTCTTCTAAGGCCAGTGGCTGTGCCGTGGGGAGGGCATTCCTGGCTCCATGCCAGTTTTTTCTATGGCACACTCCAGGGATCTTCTCCCTCTTACGGTTCCCTGTCCTCTTGAGACTCCTGGTCTTGGGCGGGCTTGGTGGGGTGTGACCCCAGTTCTGAGGTTGTCGTGCTTGGTTCCGGCTCCCATCCATCCTTGGGCGGGCCAGCCTTCCAGCCCATAGAGAGGGCACTTGTCTCTGCTGCCAAATCTCACATTTCTGAGTCCTCTCCCCCCTCTGTGCCGCAACTGTCACAAGCCTCAACCGCTGGGCACCGGGCATAAGAGCCTCAGGTTTCTCCTGCACAAGAGATCCCCTATTTACAGTCTTCCTCAGAACCTCCCACTGAGGAAGTACCCCGCAAAGTGTCGTGCAAGAGGAAGCACATGGACTCCACTGAGGAGTCATTGACTGAAGATACGGATGTTGATGATGGGGAAGGGTCCCCACCATCACCCTCTGAGGTGTCCTTTGGTGACATTCTCGAGATCCTTAGAGGGGTGATTGGAAGTCCTCTAATCCTTCCTCTGAGAAATCCATATTCCTGCAGGCTTTTTGTGCCTGGAACCCTACCTCCTGGGTCACCCTGCCTGCAGATGAGCTCGTCCAGCTCATTGTCCAGCGCGCATTGTCCTGACCCCCTGGAAGCGATACCAAGGAGACCAGATAAAATATACAAATATTTAATAAAAACACAACGCAAAACTTCTTACTTACCCAGTGCTAGTCATGAGTTCAGACATCACAGGAAATGCTTAAAATAATACTGTAGAATAGTTCTGACACAAATAGACTAAACTTACTGTTTTCTATCTTTCCCCAAGAGCAATCACAGTTCTAAATAAACTTACATATAGAGCAAAAGCAGAGTACTGGTGATTTGTTGTCAGCTTTAGACAAAATCCAAAATTCTCTGTCTCTCTCTCTCTCCGTCTCTGAGACAGTCTTTACATCACTGCTGACTCATTTTAGATTACATCATTCTTCTGTGGTTTCCCAGGCTAACAGAACCTCAGATTTTAACATAGCTTTGATTTTGCACCTGGTTAGGAAACCACAGCAATTAAAGACATTATATATGTAAACTCTAGCAATTAACTCTGGTCTCAAAACAATAGAATCTACTGGTCCAGACAATCACGGCTCTGAATTTGAGATCAGTCATGCAAGGCTTGACTTAGCTTTCTTCCAGCAGAGTGCACTTTTGCATTTTTGACATTCAACATTTAACACATTTCTCTTCCATTTAAGAGAACAAGCCTATGGCTTATATTAATATTTACAAATGACAGAATTATCTACAAAGGTTTAGCTAGGCTGGCAGCCTTCACAGTTCCATTAGCGAGAATTCACATGAGGCTTCTCCAGTGGCTATCAATAGCGCAATGGTTTCCCTTGGGACCTACCCAAGTCTTACCAGATCAGGAGGGACCAATCAGTACAAGCAAGATCTTCTGTGGTGGATGAAGCCAGAACAAAACCTGTGGAGCCTGCCCCTCTCCCCTTCGCAACCCAATGCAGTAGTGACCTCGGACGCCTCCCTGATTGGGGGGGGATTATCAAATGGTCCAAGTCACTTGGGCACCCCTGGAGGCCAATTTGCATATCAGTGTTCTAGAACTGTGGGCAGTGCTTCTGGCATTGCAAGCATTCCATTCTGTCCTCCCTTCAGGAATGATTGCCATCCAGTCTGACAACGTGTCGGTAGTCTGGTACATAAACGGGGGGATCAGATCTACCCGTTATGTCGAGAAGCCATGAGAATCTGCAGTGGGCGCCCCCAGCTGAGCACCCACATTGGTCACGAGGTCTTCCAGTAGATGCTATGGTGGTGGCAGCTGCAGCTAAGAAGGATTTGGCAGAAGAGAGCCAAACTGTCCATCCACCCAACAAGGAGTCCCAGGCAATTGACAGATTAGGGAAGCGCGTGTTTGCTTCATCGATCTTTGTCGTAAGGTCTTTGAATTATTTGGCACATTTTACCAGGCTTCCGAGAGATCTCATCTACCAGCTCTCTGAAACCTTGGCAGGAGTGGTTTCTGACTAGGTCCATGACAACGTGGCTTCTCAGCCACCATAGAGTCCATTTCCAACTCTTCCATGCTTTTTATTTCTCACGCAACGGAAGGGGCTGCTGGAGAGGCAGGCATGGGGTATAGTCACCAGACGATAGGCCTCAGTGTGCCTTTGTGGACTCCTTTAAGGCTTCCTTCATGAAAGCCCCCATAAAGGCTGCTTCTTTGTTTGGCCCTTAAGTCAGGTGTGAACAAGATGGCAAGACCCTGTCTGCTGTTGGTGTCAGACACTCCATTCCTCAGCGATTCTACTCCAGAAATCAGAGGAGTGGGACGATGTGGCACAAAAAATCACAGGGCTGTTTCCAGACTCGTGTGCTGAGTTCTCCCCTAGAGGCAGAGGGGGAAACTCCAATGGAAGACTCCCCTTTCAGGGCAGAGGAGGTCCACGAAACTGGGGTTCCAGAGATTCCTTCTCTGGCCAGACCCCATCAGCACTCCTGAAGTTTTGCCTGACTGTTGTATATGGAAGCGGTCGGGGGTCATTTCTCCTTGTACCCCACTGCCTGGCAGTGTATAACCACTGACTCTTCGGTACAACAGATAATATCCAGAGGCTATCGCATCCCCTTTCATCTTTGTCCAATCTCATCAAGAGTATTACCCGACATTCTGCTCTGTCAAAGGGAAGCAGCAGCACACAAAGCTGCTACAAGAGAGTCATCCAGACGGTCCCCCCAGACCAGATAGCATCTGTTTTTTACTCAAGGTTCTTTTTAGTGCCAAAAAAGACAGGGGACTGGAGACCAATTCTGGATCTCAGTGCACTGAACAAATTTGTAAAAACATAGAAATTCCAGATGGTCACGGTTCAGTCTATACTTCCACTTCTGGAAGAAGATTAGATGTGCTCTGTAAATCTTCAGGATGCGTATTACCACATAAAAATGGACAAATGCTCAAGAAGATACCTCCCTTCTGCATAGGAGTCGGTCACTACCAATTTCAAGCCCTGCCCTTCGGTCTCTCTACAGCCCCCAGAGTGTTCACAAAATGCATGGCAATGGTTATCGCTCACTTGCGACTTCAATGATTCCAGGTGTTTCCATATCTGGATGACTGACTCCTCACCGCCCGGATTCCAGGTGTTTCCATATCTGGATGACTGACTCCTCACCGCCCCCACCAAGTGTCTACTGGAAGAAGCCCTGCAGTATACTCTTAACAGCTCAAAGGCTGGGAATCACTATAAACTGGGAGAAATCCAACACAACCCCAACTCCGTCTTTGGAATTTATAGGAGTACTGTTGGACACGAGAAGTTGCACTGCATCCCTTCCAGCACACAGGCTTCAGAGAATAAGGCAGCAAGTTCAACTGCTGCTGTGTCACCACAAATCTCCTGCTCGGTCTATACTCCAGCTATTGGGGTCAATGGCAGCCTCGATTACAATTGTTCCTCTAGCCAGATTCCACGGGCTCCTTCTGTGGCTGCTTCTCACTCAGTGGTACCCTCTACAACATCCTTTGTCCTTTCAGATAAGTGTAATTCAGAGATGCAAGCAAGATTTATTCTGGTGGACGTCTCAAAATCCCCAACAGTGGTCTCGCCCCTTCAACCCCCATCAACTGATAGCCACGGTGACCACGGATGCCTCCCTGATGGGGTGGGGGGTCTATGTCAGGGAAACTCGGTCTAAGGAACCTGGTCTGAGACAGAGGCCCTTTTGCATATCAGTGTCATGGAACTGAGGGCGGTGCTTCTAGCGTTGCAAGCATTTCATTCTATCCTTTCGCCAGGGACTGTTGCGATCCAATCGGACAACACGTCAGTGGTCTGCTACATCAGCAAACAAGGGGGCACCAAATCTTACCCAGTATGCCGAGAGGCCTTGAGAATATGACAATGGGCAGTAGCTTACAGCCACTTTCTAATTGCAACGCACATTCCCGGGAGCTCCAACGTGATAGCGGACAAATTGTGCAGGTGCATTCTGCATCCTCACAAGTGGTCCCTTAATCCTCTGATAGCGGCAAAAATCTTCAACCACTGGGGCCAGCCTTGCTGCGACCTATTTGCCTCCCCAACCAGCTACAAGTGCAGCAACTATTTTGCCCTAATCCCCCCCCCCCCCTTTTGGGGACAGTCACCAAGAGATGCTCTAGTCCACGCTTGGCCCTCTGGTCTACTTTGTGCTTATCCTCCTTTTCCCCTCATCTCCCAAGTTCTGAAGAAAGCATGACCGTTGAAGAACAAACTGATCCTCATTGCTCCATATTGCCCTCAAGTTTGGTTTCCCTTCCTCTGGCCTCACCTGCTAGATCAACCATGGATCCTCAGTCCATCCCCAACATTGATCTCCCATCCACAGGGTCTGATTCACCCCAGTCTAACAACCCTAAAACTGACAGCTTGGTTTCTCCACTTCCAATGATTGCCAGGCATAACCTATTGTCCCCTGTACGCAATATTCTTGTTGCATCTCCTAAGTCGTCGTCCAGACTAATCTGTCTTAACAAATTGAAAAGGTTCTCTCTCTAGGCAGCAAATAAACAATTAAGACCCCTTATCCCCAGTTTCAGTGGTACTGGATTACTTATCACATCTTTTCCACTCTGGGGTGTCTGCCTCTACTATCCGTGTGCATTTAGTTGCCATCTCAAATTTCCATATTGGTTTTCAAGATTCTTCACTTATGTCACACAGACTCTGTAAGACTTTCCTGAAAGGGGTTATCCACCTAAAACCTCCCTTTCGAGAACCGGTACAACCTTGGGATTTGGCATTGGTTCTGCAAGCTCTAACAGCTCCCCCTTTGTACCTTTGTCTTCATGTGATGTAAAATCTCTCTTGAAAAACTTTGTTTTTGACTGCAATCACATCGACCAGACGATTGTCAGAACTTTAGGCCTTATACATCAAACCTCCCCATCTTTAACTTACATAAGGATAGGGTATCAGAGAACTAATTCTACCTTTTTACCAAAAGTGGTGTCAGAGCGGTCTATCAACCAATCTATTAACCTTCCAATGTTCTTTTCTAACCATTCTAACAAGGGAGAGTATTTCCTGCACTTCTTGGATGTTCATAGGCAAATACAATTTTATCTGGACAGAACAAAATCTACCTGTAAATCAGACCAACTGTTTCTGGCTTTTTCTGGACCTAGACAGGGCCATCCTGTATCAAAATTTACATTGGCTTCATGGTTGAGAAATTGTATTAACTTTATAACAAAAACAATCTCACCTTGCCTCAGAGTCAAAGCACATTCTACAAGATCTGTGGCAACTTCAGCACCTTTCCATGCTAAGGCTTCCCTCAATGATATTTGCTCAGCTGCAGCTTGAGCCAAACCTCATACCTTTATTCTTCATTACAAATTGGACTTGGCCTCCAGTGGTAGAGCTTCCTTTGGCTCAGTGGTGCTCAGGAATGTCCTTCCATGAGGGCCACCCAGGGATACAGGTAGCTGGGGGACTCTGTCCCATCAGTAAGGACTGAACGAAGATTAACAACATCAGATAAAGAAGTTGTCTTACCATAAAGTTCCATCTGTGTGGTTGATCTTGGTTCAGTCATTACGTCCCACCCTCAGTCCCCATTTCAGAGGTTCTTAGTTGATCTCATGTACTCCTTTATTGTAGGTCTGTTATGGCCAGAGGTAGCTTCTACTTTTATCTGTCAACGTGCAAACTCGTCTCTGAGGTAACTGAGCAGAGCATTCTGGGTAGGACCTTGGCTCGACAGTTTTTGGTTGACATGAGCTTGATATTGGCTGGCTCGATTCTGAGGACGGAACCGATAACCCATCATTAATTAATGAATGAACGAAGATCAACAACACAGATGGAGCGTTATGGTAATACACAACTTCTTTTTCCACAGTTCTGCTTTGAACAACTCCTATTTCTGATCTTTCATTGGCTCAAAGCTGATGAGAGGCTGAATTTCTGGAGCTCGCCGTGGTTAAAGCAGCCAATGTAGACACTGCTAGATGTTTTGCTTTTAACTTGCTGCACTGTTCTTCACTTAACAGATATCCCCACCAGTAGGTGCCTGACATTGGCCAGTATACAAAAGTCTTTTACCACTGTAGTGTACGTGGCATGTCTAGCATAGGCTGCAGTTGTACATGGGCCATAAGACAGATGTATGCACTTATCCTCAGAACTTTGCTGCTGCCAGTCAGTCAACATTGACCATTGTTCTGGCAGTTTCCCACATTTTTCAACAACTTCTCAGATAATTGCACCATTGGGGAATATTTTTTTTTCTCTATTATTCCTGTTATATCATCCAGGAAGGGCAAGTGCCAGTGTGGAAGACAAATTCCACATAACAGCCATACCCAATGTCTTTTTTGTCTAGGCCCCAATCACTACCATAAGTTGTGCAGTATTTGCCAGTCATTTGTCCCAAAGGCCCTTAGACAAAGGCGTTCGTCCTTAGCCCAATATTTGGACAAACCAGTGCCTTAAACTCCTAACCAAGCACATGGATGGTACCTCGGGGTCCGACACAGAGCCACCAAAGCAGAAGTCCAAGAAACCTTGGCCTATGCTTTCTACTGCACCTCTGCCGTCCGACGTTTCTCCTGAGGTGCTCGTCAACCCAGAAGCATGTCTGATCCCTGGCATGGAGTCAAAGGCCAAACCCACTTCTGAGGTCGCCTTGACTTTGGTCTCGAGCACATTGCTAGAGGTCGAACAAACCTCCAACTTGGGCATTGAGAGGGAACCAAGGCTTGAGTGCATTGAGGACCCTAGGGAGTTAGCTCGCAGTCCTGCACCAAAGGTCCAGAGTCTGAATTCTCTGACCTTAGGCCATCATCTAGCCCTCTTGCACTTCAAAAGATAGTGTCTCCAGCACAGAAGAAACAAAAGGTAAAGCATATTTCCTTAGCTAAAGAGGCCCCTACAGAATGGCAGGCCTTCTCTCAGTCTTTTCCAGGCCTTCATTGCTCTTAAGCAGCCTTCATCAGAGCCTACTCCTACATCTGCTACTCAGACTTCTCAGTAAAGAACTAGGGACCCGTATTCTTCTTCTGAGGAAGAAGAATCTCTGGATTACTCTACTCAAATCCCCTCTTTTCTGGAATACGTCTCACTTAGAGGAGTAAGTGGGTGCAGAGTCCCTCATGGAAGAAATTTCCTTTGGGGAAACTGTTCTAAAAATGGGGAACACTTTAAGTGGGATACCTCACAAATTTCAGATGTACAGAAAAGGTATTACCAACTCCCACAAATAGATCTACCCAGTTCTTCCATAGTGCCAACAGTACATCCAGTTTTTTTGGATGCATTTAACAAGACATCCCAAACCACAGACTCTCAGGCTCCTGCTCCAAGAACCCTGATTGTTTCTGCAAAGTGTCTAAAAACTGCAAATTCCTGTTCATGTGCCTGGCTGCAGACCCAGCCGTCATCTTTGTTGCTACTGACACCTCCAAGAATGCCCCCCTCTGTCTCACTCCTCCTTTCAGACAAGGAGACTAGAACCCTGGAAAGGCTATGAAAAAAGGCCTACACTTCAACAACTTTGGCATTCAGGGCCATCAACTACCACACACATGACAAAATACTCACTAGAACTTTTGTCCCAGGCAACGTCTGTTATATCAGTCCTCCCAGAGTCAGAGAGAAAAACCTTGGCCCTGTCTGTCTTAGGACCCTCTTCCCAAGTGGATAAACATTCCATAAATTGCAGCTATGATGCTGCTGAGGCCTATGCTAGGGCAGCGGCAACAGTGTCTGTGGTCAGAAGATTTTCCTGGCTTAGGCTTCAGCCACTACAGGATGATTTCAAAGCCAAATTTATGAATGCCCCTCGGGACAACACAACGCTGTTTGGTCCAGCTGCTGGTTTTCTTCAAGTCTTTTTATAATAATCAGACCAGCAGACTGGCAAGCTTGCCACAATCTACTGGTCTGATTTTTGTAATTTGTTTTTGACTTGGGACCTTGCAGTTGCTGTACATGCAGGGGTGTTCTTTTTGTAGTTTCTTCAAGTCTTTACAAGAAAAGTCAAAGGAACTTAGACTTCCTAGTATAACCGGTGCTTGGGTTCCATTTGAACTTCCCCTTTAAGCCTCCGTTTGTTCACATTTGCTTCCAGCACCATTCCAGTAAAGGTTCTAGGGGATGAAAGAGACCTCAGAGGGCTAGGGACCTCTCTGGCTGCTCAGGCTTCTCATCAACAAAAGCAACCTTTTTCAGCCAGAGAAGGGAGTCTGCAACTGCCTCCCCCCCCTCAAAAGCTGTAGGGTATGGGGAGGCATTACCCAAGACAACTGGGTCCTTTCCGTAATCAAAAAATGATAATATGAGCGTGTTCAGTCTCGCCGTTTGTTCTTACACATGGGTTTGGAGCCGATCCTCTGCTCCGAGTCGGCCGCTTAGCAAAGCTCTGCATCGAGAAGAAGCTCGAGACCAACCTATCTCCCACAATTCCCTCTGCCCTTACCTCAGATCTAGCTTGCCGCTGCAACTGATCACATCGTTTGAAGAGCTCTGAACCAACTTCAGATAAGATATAGCTTTTTTTCTAATAGAATTTTGATCTAAAATTCTTAGATTTGTGAGACTTGTTAGTGTGTGTGTGTATGGTCTATGGTTCCGATCAACTAAATTCTTAGTGTTTTTTAAAACAATTTTTATTTAGGATTCCTAGGGCCTACCCCACTTACTAATATCGGATTCGACTGCTAAAGTTACTAATCACTTCATTTCATTACTTCTCAGCCTTTGGCTAAGATTTAAGTGTAGTGGTTGTTATTTCACTGTTTATTGTGACATTTTTTTACTTTGACATGTCTGAGAAGGTTAAGTCAGGCTTTAAAAGATGTCAGTACGGACAGAAGATCTCTGTCACAGACAACCATAGCTCCTGTCTACTGTCTTGGCCCTCTCCATCTTCAGGAGGACTGCTCCATTTGTCACTCCTTTAGTGGAAGGGTCATGACAGATAGGCGCAGGAAGCTTATGGGGGTCTTCTGAAGCCTGCTTTTCAGGAGGCTTTAGATAAGTCAGACCAGACTTCTAAATCTTCGAAGGAGTCGAAGACTTCGGAGCCTACGTCATCGGCTCCAAGTTCTTCTTTTAAAGTTGGTTCACTGGTTCCACAGACTTCGGGGCCGTGTATCGAACTAGTGTCTGTCACCGAGCCTCGAGTCTTGGAACCGGTGACGGAACTGCCACTTACTGCTCTTTTGAGGTTGGCACCGTCCTCTATTCCTTCGCGGTCTTCCAGGCCCCTCTCCGACACCGACGTAGATCGTGTGGTGCAAAAGCTGATGGAGAACACGGCCCTGTCCAAACTCATTGCAGTCTCCTCTCAGTTGGTGTCGAGACTCGAAGGCCTTCCCTTGTCTCCATCTGGTCCTCCTCCGAGGCCTACTCAGCCCTCGGAGCCGGGAGACGCTGATCTGTTGATAGTAGAGCCCTTGGTGCCGGAACTGTCTCTCTCGGTCGGCACCGTTGACCTCGAATCCGTCGGAACCACTCCCAGACTCGCGGAGCCGACGATCTAACCTTGGTTCCGGGACCGAGATTCGAACCGATGTTTCGGTGCCGACTCTCTCTCTCGGCGCCTCGGCACGGATCACCTCTGCTCAGTCCTCGGGGTCGGTGCCCTTGGCTTCTGCGTCGGAGATTCCTCCGCATTCTTTGGAACCGGGGGATTCCTCGGCTCGGGGTCTAGGGGCCTTCGATCTTATGAGGAAGGTATCGTCTTCCCAGACAACTACTTCAGCAGAAGCAACGTCTCCCTCCCATAAAGGCCCGTTGTCCTCTTCTGCACCTACGACTACTCAAAAGCGTCTAGCACCAGTGTCTCAGCCGCTCCCAGAGGGAGCCCCCTCTTCCTCGGAGGCTTCATCGGATGCCCCCCCCCCCCCGACGAAGTCCCGAGGAAAAGATTGTGTAAGAGGAGGCACTTGGATTCTCCACAAGAGTCCTTAACATCGGACACTGACTTAGATGAGTCAGAGGGGTCCCCGAAATCACCTTCAGAGGATGTCTCCTCCTCTGACATCCTGGAGATCCTAAAACAGAGAGGTGATTGGCAAGCCCTACCCCCTTCTGAGGATGAGTCAGTTTTGCTGAAGGCATTCGGTGCTGCCCTTCTTCCTCCTGGGTCACTCCGCCCTTCGAGTTAATGGAATTGATTGCTTGAAGGGCGTGGGAGACACCTGACACAGTGGAGCCAGTTCCCAGAAAGCCTAATAAGTATATTACGGCCCCTCAGGATAAGGCATACCTCACGAAGGGAATTCCAGTGGACGCTATGGTGGTGGCAGCTGCCACTAAAAAGGAGATGTCTGAATCTTCCTCGTCTGTCCATCCGCCTAACAGAGATTCTAGGACCATGGACAGATATGGGAAGCGCATTTTCAGTTCAGCGACTTTTTCCATGCGATCGCTGAACTATTTGACACATTTCACACGTTTACAGAGGGATCTAGTCAGAGTTGGGAGATACCCTCCAGGGTACTACAGATGCTGCTGTCACGGATAAGGTTACAGCACAGCTCAATACCCTTACATCTATTGTAAACTCGTCCATGAGGCTCATCTCGTATGCAGCCGAAGGGTCGAGTAGGGCTGCGGCTTCAGCGATTGCTCTCCGTAGACAATCCTGGATGCGCCTATGCTTCTTTGCGGAAGCCTTCAAGTCTTCCTTTACTAACGCCCCTTTTGATGGTGCCACTCTTTTTGGCCCCAAAGTAAAGGAGACCCTTACCCGGTGTGAGCAAGAGGGAAAGACTCTGCTGTCTGAGTCCGTTTTTCCACCCCATCCAGACCGTACCCCAAAGGGCAACGAGGTGGAAAACTGTGGTTTCGTAAACCCCAGGGTTCTTTCCCAAGCACACAGGGTGATGCCCCCTCCAGAGGCAGGGGGGGCAGAAGTGGAAGACGTCGCCCTGGCGGCAGAGGGGGTCCGCAGAACCAAGGCGACAGGCATACTGTCCCTAGGAAGCCTTTCCAGCACTCTTGAAGGGAGGCCCGACTGTCCTGCTCTGGAGGCAGTTGGGGGTCACTTAGCTTTATACCCTCAGGCCTGGCAAAGTCTTACCTCAGACAGATGGGTAAAAAGCATTATTACCAGAGGTTACAAAATTCCATTTCTATTTCCCCCGTTACCACAGAAAAGATTCCCAGGTGTGCCGCCCCATCTGCGAGAACCTGCAGCTATAGAAATTTCAAGGCTGCTAGAAAGAGTCATCCAACCAGTCCCGGCGGACCAAAGAGGATTCGGAACTTACTCAAGGTTCTTTTTAGTTCCAAAAAAGACAGGGGACTGGAGGCCAATTCTGGACCTAAGCAAGCTCAATACCTTTGTGAAGAAAGAAAAGTTCCGGATGGTCACGCTTCAATCTATCCTTCCAGTCTTACAGAAGGACGACTGGATGTGCTCAATAGATCTCAAGGACGCATACTACCACATCAAAATGGCCAGAGTGTCCAGAGATCACCTGCGCTTCCGGCTGGGAGTCAGCCACTTTCAGTTTCGGGCCCTGCCCTTTGGTCTAACCTCAGCCCCCAGGGTTTTCACCAAATGCATGGCAGGGTAGCGTCTCACTTGAGACGCCTAGGATTCCGGGTGTTTCCGTATCTGGACGACTGGCTCCTTACTGCCACCACCGAGCGTCGACTGATACAGGCCAGGGACTACACACTCTACCTTTGTGTTCAGCTAGGGATTTCGATAAATTTCGAAAAATCTGCCTTACAGCCATCACAGCATATCTCATTCATAGGGGCAGATTTGGATACCCGTTCCTTGCTTCTAAGACTTCCCCCGGAAAGAATAGCTTCCCTACAAAAACACATATCTCTACTTCTGCTCTCCAAGAAATCCCCAGCCAAACTGGTTTTGAAAGTCTTGGGACTGTCAGCTTCCCTCATTGCAGTTCCCTTGGGAAGACTACACATGAGTTCTTCAATGGCTGCTGTTCGCACAATGGTCGTTCCAACAGTTACCGCTGACACACGAAATTCACATTACAAACACCTGCAAAACACACCTGTCTTGGTGGTTACAGAATTGCAATCTCATCGGCGGCCGACCATTTGTGTTACCCACACCAACAGCTACAGTGACCACAGACGCTTCCCTGATAGGGTGGGGGGGCATCTTTCAGGGACAGACAGTCCAAGGTGAATGGACCAATCTAGAGTACAACCTGCACATCAATGTCCTAGAGATGAGGGCAGTGTTTCTAGCGTTGCAACACTTTTCTTCCCTTCTGCCTCTAGGGACCATTGCAGTTCAAACTGACATGTCCGTAGTTTGGTACATAAACAAACAAGGGCGAACCAAATCTTACCAGTTATGCAGAGAGGCCATGAGAATTTGGCAATGGGCAGAGTCCACGGTTCGCTTTCTGATGGCAACGCACATCCCGGGGTTATCCAACGTCATAGCGGACAGGTTGAGCAGAGCCATCCTGTTACCTCATGAGTGGTCCCTCAACCAGACAATAGTGGACATGATATTCCGCAAGTGGGGCCAGCCTTGCTGCGATCTGTTTGCGTCTCCAATGAACGCCAAATGCAGAAGCTACTTTGCCCTATTACCCCCGCCAGGGGATGTTCCCAGGGATGCTCTGATTCACGATTGGCCCCCGGGTCTCCTATACGCCTTTCCCCCTATACCTCTGATACCGAGATTTCTCCAGAAAGCCAAGGATCTGGAAAGGACCGTAATTCTCATTGCCCCATTCTGGCCTCGTCAAATTTGGTTTCCCTTTCTTCAAGCACACCAAATACGGGAGCCTTGGATCCTGGACCCGGTGCCAGATCTACTGACTCATTCGTCAGGAGCTCCCCACCCGTCGATCCTGTCCCTCAGATTAGCAGCTTGGCTGCTCCGCTTCCCTTCTTAGCCAGGTCTGATTTTCTTTCTCCGGCGGTTCAGAACATTCTAGTAGCCTCTCATAAGGCTTCCACTACAAAAATTTACACTAGTAAGTGGAAACGTTTTGTATACTGGGCAACTGCACAACATTTAGATCCCTTGATAGCCCCACTAAACAAAGTTTTAGAGTTCCTATCCATGCTATTTCACCAAGGAGCTTCTACTGCCACCTTGAGAGTTCAGTTGGCTGCTATTTCTAACTTTCATGTGGGGGAGAATGGAGCACCTATCATGGCTCATAGGCTTTGTAAAGCCTTTTTAAAAAGGATCCTTTCATCTTAGACCACCAGTCAGGTTTCCTAAAGCTCCGTGGAATCTAAACCTCCTTTTATCCCAGCTAATGCTACCACCCTTTGAACCAGCCTCTTCCTGTTCCTTAAAGTTCTTGTCCTGGAAAACTCTTTCTAGTAGCTATCACTTCAGCCAGACGATTAAACACCCATATTTAATTTTTCACCCGGATAGGGTATCTTTACGCACCAACCCCCCTTTTCTCCGCAAGGTTTGTTCAGTCAACAACATCAATCAATCCATTGAACTCCCCACATTTTTCAAAAACCACTCCAATAAGCTGGAATATATGTTGCATAAGTTGGATGTTCATAGACAACTCAGATTCTATCTAGATAGAACGAAAGATCATAGAAAAGCAGACCAGCTCTTTATAGCCTTTGCGGACAACAAAAAGGGTATGGCAGTGACGAAGCATACTCTATCCAAATGGCTATCTGATTGTATTACCTTTGTTTATGCTGCTACTGATCAAAGTTTGCCCACCAAACCAAAAGGACATTCTACTAGATCAGTTTCCACATCTTTGGCTCATGCGGCCCGCCTACCTTTGGATACTATTTGTGCGGCCCCCACTTGGTCTAAACCACATACGTTCATCACTCATTACAAAGTGGATAGGATTTCCAGGGACAGGGCAACCTTTGGTTCCACTGTGCTCAGGAACGTTCTTTCGTGAGTCGCTCAGGGTCATGGAGCCAGGGACGCTACCCATGTGTAAGAACAAACGGCGAGATTGAACACACTCACATAAAGAAGTTATGTCCTTACCATAACGTTCCATGTGGAGTGTTCATCTCGCCTTTGTTCTTACATTCCCACCCTCAGGTCAGGAAGAACGTCCGGTTTAGAGGTCTGGTTCTCCCGCTGCTAGTTTCTCTCTGTTGTGCTGCTGGTTTCAGTTACGCCCCTTGTATGTATGTATGTTACATTATTGTTGCTGGATCTGGTGTTGTTTTGCAAACTAGATCTGAGGTAAGGGCAGAGGGAATTGTGGGAGATAGGTTGGTCTCGAGCTTCTTCTCGATGCAGAGCTTTGCTAAGCGGCCGACTCGGAGCCGAGGATCGGCTCCGAACCCATGTGTAAGAACAAAGACGAGATGAACACTCCACATGGAACGTTATGGTAAGGACATAACTTCTTTTTTTATGGTTTGAAATGATTTAAAAATTATATTTTATGGTTTGGCAATCTGTTCCCACCTTTCAAGATGTCCCTCAACCTCCCCAAGCACAACTTCACCTCTTCCCAGACGTCTTTTCAGAGTTGTGCCTACAGGGCTCCATTCAAAAAGTCCCTTGTGCCTCTCAAGGAAAAGGATTTTACTCAAGGATGTTTCTGGTGTCCAGAAAAGATTGTCCATGGAGGCCAATTCTGGACTTTTCACCTCAACACCTTCTTTAAAGGTCCCTTCATTCAGAATGCTTTCTGTCCAAACCCTTTCCCCTCTGCTTCTCACAGGGTTTCATGGCCTCCCTGGACATAGCTTAAATCCATATCCCTATTCACACCAACTACAGAAAATATTCTTACATTTTTCTGTGGGTTCCTGGCGGGGGGGGGGGGGGGAGTTGGCATAATGGTTAAGGTGTTTACCTTACAGACACAAGGTGCAGGGTTTGATTCTCACATAGGATAATTGGCTAAGTTTAAAATGGCCCACAAGGGCAGTTAGACTAGTATTAACTACAAACCTATTTTCACTACTCTGCCTTGCCTTTTGGCCTCTCTACAGCCCGAGAGTCTTCGCAAAATGTTTGGCACCATTGATTGCTTATTGCAGGCTCTTAGGTATACAGATTTTCCTATACCTGTACGACCTACTCTTTATGGCCCCAAGTCCTCCGATTCTTATTCAGGACCTACAGACTACCATCTCCGTACTGGAAAACCTGGGATTCACAGTAAACTTCAAAAAAATTTACCCTCACCCCAACCCAAGACCACATCTTCCTGGTTGCAAATTCAAACAAAGACTTTTTTCCCCTGTAAAGGCCCATTCTACTGGAGCCATGGCTTCATCAAAGGCATTCTTCAAAGGATTGGATAACAGAGCCAATCCTGAAGCAGCCACCTGGTTCTACTGTTCATACCTTTTACCAAACATTGCAAACTGGATACATTGTCCAGATCCATAATCCAGTTTGCCAAAGCCATTCTACATGGCTTTGAGATTTCCTCTACTCCTTCTTCCACCCTTCCCTTTTGAGCTTTGCCACTTTCCCTCAAGTGAAGAATACTTAAGCAAATTAATACAAGGACACAGAAATATTCTATCCCTCCGTCCTTCCTACTGGTCTCTTGTCTTTCCTGGATGCACACAACACTCACATCCGTAGTCTGACTTTCCTCATGGGACATTCATTTCTGAGGATGATACGTGTGTATGCCCTTTTTATGGCCTACACACAACTGCAGCCTATGCCAGACTTACCACTTACTCTACAGTGGTAAAAAGCTTTTGTATACTGACTGACGGGCCCCTACTGGAGAGCATATCTTTCAAGTGAAGAATACTGCAGCAGTGAAGAGAAGGACATCTATGGTTATGGTAAGATTTTACACAACTTTTCTATGTTTCATGCTAAGATATTCAGAAGATTTGACTGACTGGTGTGTTTTTCCCAGTATGCAATAATTACATAAGCTGGGTTGATTAAACTGGAGACTGGATCATGTCATCTAGGGAGTTTGGTGTAGGTGGTACCTATGAGCATGCAATACAGTGAAAGTTTGCAACTTAATTATTCTGATCTGGAATTGTAGTCTTTTTTAAGGAGCAAGTCATGCGAATAAACTGTCTTCATTCAGATGCAACAACTCTACTCGTACAGAGTGGAAGTCTGTGCATATTTTATTGTGTGATCAAATTTTTTGCCTTTTTGTTAATGTTGCAGTTACAGCTGATAAAGATTTCTGCATATTACAAATGCATGTATATATTTTGTTGCTTTTGCAGTTATAGCTGATCCAGTATAGATTTATATATTACATTTTGTTTACAATAACAAATGCTTATTTTTTGTTTCAGTGATCGTCTTTAATGTCCTTATTAGTTAAAGTATTCAGCACAATACCTCGCTGTGGCTTTATAAATAAACTTGGTAAATTAGACATAAACCAGTAATGTCACCTGATGGGTAGGTAACTGGCTCAGTAATAAGACATGGGAAATTAGGATGGGGGAAGCTTGCCTCAGAGGCCAGTCACTAGTGGAGTCCCTCATGGTTTGGTTCTGGGTCCTCTTTTTGCTTCTGCTTCTGAAGTCATGGCCAATGTCATGGGTCTCTTGGTCTCTAGATGACCAAATTTGCAGACAAGTGCAAATTAGGCATAGTCGTCAAATCCCCCAAAGATGGAATTACCCTTTAAGAAGGCCTGACACAAACAAATAACTGGTGCTAGAGCCGTAATCTAAAACTTATTGCAAGAATAGTATAATAGTATCTTTAGGCAGGAGGGCCACCCCTGGAAATTACCACATTGATAATACACCCCTAGAGTAGACCCTTTGATAAATAGTAACTTAGCCTTTGATCATCTCATGGGGTGGGAGGTTGGCATAATGGTTAAGGTGTTTACCTTACAAACACAAGATGCAGGGTTTGATTCTCACATGGGGTAATTGGCTAGGCTTGAAATGGCTCACAAGGGCACTTAGCCTAGTACTAATCTATGAACCTATGTCTACAGTAAAGAGAAAATCATTCTACATTGCTCAGCTTATAAGCAAGGATATGGCATTTAGGTTCAAAGATGTCATTGATTACCGTTTTCTCTGCTGCGGTAGCCTTTAGGCTGTATGGAATGTGTTTTGCCCAAGACACAACTGGACAGCTTTCAAAAGCTCTGTCTCCTTCTCTCACTTCCAGTTGACACTGATTGCTAATTTTCCCTTCCTCAGGGTTTACTAGAGTGGGAAATCATCTGAATGGTATTGCCACCTTATGAAGAGGCACTTCAGAGGCTTCACAAGAACTGCCAGCTCTTTTGCTCCCTTTTCCATTTGGGGAACCCTTTCACACAGAAAACGCAATTTAGTATGTATATATGTATGTATATATGTATGTGTGTGTATATATATATATATATATATATATATATATATATATATATATATATATATACATACACGTGTGTGTGTATAGATCTATATAATACAATTTTTTTTATTGTTAGTGTTTTATTTACTTTGATTGTAGCTGTCTAAGAAACATGGCATTCCTTATTTCTGAGGTAGAGAGTGGTTAAGAAAGCTGGTACAAGCATTAACCATGAATCTGTCCTAGCTGCATTAGTAGAACTTTGCAAACTGTTTCAAGGCATTCTTCACAGATATCCTCTTTGATTCCTCTTTTTTTGGATCAGCTGTGAAAGACAAACTGCTAGGGTGTGGACAGAAAGGCAAGACCCGTCTGCCATAGGAGTTAGTTTGAGACTCCACAAAGATCCTTCAACAGGAATCGGATGGTATCCAAATTACTGTGGTTTAGAAAACACCAATGCCAAGCCTTTAGACATCCTCAGATAGGGAAGACTGAGGTAGTCCCTTTAATGGATGCAGATCCAGTGTGTCTGAGATGTCCTCAGAACAATAGACTTTGGGAGCCCTTTGTGGGTAAAGAAAACTAGTGTCCCCCTGAATGCTTGCATGACTGTGCACCTCTGGAGGCAGTCGGGGGGGGGGGGTAGATGTTTCTGTCCACCTCCTTGCATGGCTGGCCTTCGTATAGGATCATTGGGTAAGAGAGAGAATATCCAGGGGCTTTGTAATGCCTTTTTTCCAAGTCCCATTCCAATAAAACTTGTCACTTTCAGACGTTCCACCGCACCAGCACAAAGCAGTCAGAAGTGAAATTTGGTCTTCACTGAAGAGCCATCCAAGAGGTACCATCAGAGCATAAAAGGTTGGGAAATCTGTTTGGGCTTTTTAATACTTAAAAAGGACCTCACAGCTGTTCTGGATCTCAGTGGCTTAAATCCTCTGCATAAAAAAGACCCCATTCAGAATTGACACAGTGCTATTGATTTTACTGTGTGTGGAAGTAAACAATTGGATGCATTCAGCAGGCATTCAGGATACCTACCCCATGTAGGCATTCAGGATACCTACCCCATGTAAAAAGTCTCAAAGGTATTGGAGAGTTTTTTTGCAGTTCCAGTTGGAAGGCAGTCATCAGTTAAGGACCCTGGCTCTTCTGTCTCACCAAAGTCATTTTGGGTCTTCACTAAGTGCATGGTATGAATCACAGCCCACCTGCAATTCAGGGAAATGTGTGTTCCTTTATCTTGGCAATTGGCACCTTGCTGCTTCTACCAGAGCATCACTGAAAGAAGATATATTTGTTACAGCTCTACCATTCCTTGGACATCTCTGTAAACTGACAAATCAGTACTTCATCGTACCCAGTCCATTTTGTCCATTGGATGTCATCACAATACAATAAGCAACACTGTCCACCTCCCTTCAGAGTGGGTTCTGTCTCTCAGAAGATCAGTTCAGCACCTCTCAAGTCAACTGCCACCTTCCTCAACTTTGATCGTATGAATGTTTCATCTAATTGCTTCCTCATGATGATTTATGTACATTTCCTCATGCACATTCTTCATTGGCTTCTAAACATCTAGTTGTCTCAGTTAACCAAACCTCCTTTCATTTTTGGAATCATTTGCAATTGCCTCACCTCTTCAAACGTTTTGGAGAAAAGGCCATTCCTTCAACTTTCTCTAGTTAAAACATGAACCACAGACACCTCTTTGGGGTTAGGGAGGTGGCATTTCGCAGGAAGGATTGTCTGGGGCAGGTGGAATCAGAGGCCAGTCTTTACATGAATGTTGTGGAGATTAGAGCAGTTCCATAATTGCAGGATGTTTTTGGACTTACCTCCTTTTGGGCATGATTTCCATTCAAAGAGGGAGCATGTTCTTAGCTTGATATATAAACAAGCAAGGAGGAAGTATATCCTTAACTACTCTGCTGAGAAGTCATGGGAGTTTGGCAGTGGGTGATAGTTTACCATTTTCTGATATCAGTGCATATTCTGGAGAAACAAATTATCTTGCTGATAGGCTCAACAAATCCATATTCTTGCCTCACAAGTGGTCTTGCAATCCAGAGGTAGTGCAGTCAAATTTCAGCTGTTGTGACCTGTTTGCATTGCCCACCAGTGTGAAGTGCAGCATCTAACCCCCCCCCCCCCAGGACAGTCACCCAGAGATGCTCGGATCACACAATGGCGCCTGGGCTTTATGCCTTCCTCTTCTCTAATACCCAGGGTCTTGCAGAAGATTGCCATGTGCAAAGCTACTGTAATTGGTACTATGCTGGCCACAGCAAATTTTCTTTGCTCAGGCCTCACGTGAAGAAGTTCTACGTGCTTCTTGATCTTTGCTTGGATAGTCTATCACTTCCATCTGGGCAGCCTTACCTGGATTTACTATCCCTGAAATTAACCTCATAGTTTCTCCAATTGCATTGATGGACTGAGATCCTTTGCCCTCTTCCAGTGTGGTATGTATCATGTTTGCATCCCAAAAAGATTCTACCTGCAGGATATACAAAAGTAAGTGGAGACATTTCTCAATTTGGGCAGTTAACATGGGTGTTGGTCCCTTTTTAGCTTCTCTTCTTCATATCGTAGCTTTTATCTGACTTGTTTCATAGGTAGGTACTAGGCTATTGGCCCTAGGGCCTATATAAGCCTAGCTAAAAGGTACCCTGGCTTTCGCCACCCAAGAAAATTATTTTCCTGTGGAAGTTCTAACTCTTCTACTATGAGTTCAATTTCTTCTATGTCATATTTCCATAATGGCTATGACTATTCCTTACAGTTGCATCCCATAAGTTGTGCAAAGCCTTTCTAGAGGAACCTTCCCAAAGAGGGACAGGATATTTTAAAGGCAGGTGAAGGATTTTAATTTTGTTCTTGAATCCGTAGAAAAGTTCCCTTTTGACCAACCACAACAACACAGCATAAATTTCTATCATGGAAAGTGCACGCTGTAGTGGCACTTCAGGTGTAAAGGTTTCAGAGCTTCAGGTTTTGTTCTGTAATCCTTCTTATTTAGTATTTCACAGGGATAGCATTCCCCTTTGACCCAAATCTGTCTTTTCTCCCAAAAGTGGAGACAGAAAACAGTGTGAACCAAGCCATACACATCTCCCAGTATTTTCCTGTAGTCACTCTAATAGAAGTGAATTTTGCATTCTTGCTCTAGATGTGCATAAACAATTGTGTTTTACCGCCATCAGCCTAGGTAGATCAAGAAAGGCAAGCACTTGTTTAATTTGCACTTGAGAATATGTGCTTGCTTACACACACACACAATTTACCAGAAGATGTTAAAACTGAAGTTATACATGGCTTCCCTACAGCTAAAGAATTTTGTTCCTTCCTCAGTAGATGTCCTTAAGAGATTTAATGAAAGGGAAAAGTTAATTCCAGGAGGAGGAGTGTTATCCAGTTTTTTTACTGTCCCTCCCAGAATATAAACTTTTTTATTTCCGGTTCCTCCTTTTAGGATATGGAACAAATATTCCAAACAAGGCTCAATTACAAAAAAAAAACAGTGGTATGGATGTTCAAAGAAAGTATTATTTTCCCAAAACAAGGCCAACCTATATAAAAAAAAAAAAAGAAAAAAGAAAGATGACTGCCTTCTCAGGATTTCTCCTTCCCCACTCTGGAAATTCCTTTAAATCTGCCCAAGAGTTTAGGTCTTCACTTCCCCCTGTGGCCACAAGCAACTCCAGACAGTTGGGTTTGAAACTCATTCTAAAAGGTTACAACTGACAATGGAAATCTTTTCCTCATTTTAATGGGCTCCCTCCACATCTTCCTAGTCAAACCGGTCGCTTTTTCCTGTTATGAATCTGATGCTGTCTCAGAGGTAATAGAACCTGTTACGCCAGAGCAGAGAGAGATGATTTTATTCAACAATTTTTCTAGTACCAAAGAAAGAAAGGAATTTGAGACCTAACCGTTTCATGTGTAAACCTTGCATCTTAATTCCAAAACTCAAAATGGTTTTCGCAGTCACTTTTACCCCTCATTTCTCCTTCCACTTTTCTGGTAGCATTAGATTTAAAAATGGTTACCATCACATTCCAATCTAATCTAAGGCAGTTTGTGTTTCTCTGTACCTGGTGTACATTTTCCATTTCATGTTTTGTCCTTTGGTTCATCTACAGTGCTAAATGTTTACTAAGCATCTGGCTCTTTTAATAGCCTATTGCATGTTGCAGAGTATTCACTTTTCCCTTATTTAGATGATTGTCTGATTTTCAAGAATTTCTGGTTTGGTTAGTAAATATATTTCTCAACTTGGGACTTCAAGTGAACGTAGACGAGCCTTATTTTATTCTACCTCACAAGATCATATTTCTTGGATGTCTTCTAGATACATGACTTGTGATGGCATTTCTTTCTCAAGACAAAGTAGGAAAGTTACAAGGGACACTTTAGTATATTCAAACCAGACTCTGGCATCTGCCAGAATCAGAATTCTGAGTTTTATAGCCTTGACTATTCTCTTGAAAGGGGGGGGGGCCCCGGTTGACTACCCCTGATCAGAGTAATTAAATCTTCAGCCATTTTGATCATTTGTTTCTGATCAGAGTAATTAAATCTTCAGCCATTTTGATCATTTGTTTCTTAGGCATAGGGGCCTGTACATGTGGCCTAGGCATCATTTTTTTAGACATAGGTCGAGATTTTGGCCTTAGTTTTATAGCCTTGACTTTGGGATTCAGCACCAGCTGACATTTCAAATTCCAGTGCTGGGATCTGAGAAAAGGAAGTTAAATTGGTGGGTGAATCAGTTGCGTCTCAGCCTAGGTCTTCCCTTCTCTGCCAGCCCCACTCTGTCAGTAATAGCTGGTGCTTTAGACTGCCTGAGAGATTGAAAGTGCAAGGTCATTGGAGCAAATGAGAAGTTAAAACACACAAGTATCAATGTAATGATGGCTGTAGTAAATGCTATGAAATCTCTGAAGCATCTTGGACTCCAAGCCCTTCTGTTATCACATCACCACCATAGTGATATGGTAGATAAATGAGGGAACCAGGTCCTACCCCCCTTTGCAGTTTAGCTGTAGCAAGTAAAGCTGTAGTAGCATGGGATTTGGCAACTCCATTCATTTTGACCTTTTCAGGCAGCATGCATTCCTTTAGAGCAAAACATTGTGACAGACGAGCTGAGCAGGACTGGGACAGCCCCTCACAAATGGAAGTTGCATGCTGGGGGTTTCCAGGATTTGATTCATCTATGTGGAGCTGATCAAGTAGATCTGTTTGCCTCTTTGTCAGATCAGACAACTTAAAGAAATTGTGCTGTGGTACTCATTCTAAGCAGGCCTGGGATACCGATACCTTTTTATTACCATGGATGGGAATGTTCCTGTGTATGCTTTTCCACCCTTTCCTCTGATAACCAGAGGACTTCTAAAGATTCAGAATTATTCTCCAAAAATTAATGTCATGACCCCCTTTTGGCCCATTCAGCATTGGTTCCCCATTCTTTTGAAAATGGCCAAGGGCAAGTACTGCAAGTACTGAATCACACAGGACATGGGGTGTTGCACCCCAACCTTCAAGTTCATGCAATTGGCTGAATGATGGAATTCATCCTGTTTTCAAGAAGTTTTTGCGTTTGTGTTTCTTCATTGCATTTTCAGTTCTCTGTTTTGCTCTTTGGCCTTTTGTACTGCCCCAAGCGGTTTTCCCAAGTGCCTCGTATCTCTGATTGTTTTTTGTAGAATGAGAGGTGTTCAAATCTTACCTTATCTGGACAACCTACTCTTTCAGGCTTCCTCCTCCCAAAAGACCTTGCTTAAACACCTTAACTATACTGTTTGTTTCTTGCAAAGCTCGGGCTTTACAGTAAACTTCCAGAAATGTCTTGGTTCATGTGTTTCTCTGTTGCAGGCTCCAGGCCATCCGTGTGCAGGGTAGCTGCCGCCTGCAAAAGCTGATGTTCTTCGTGTTTCACTGTTGCAGTCATTACATTTGGGTAATCTGCTGGCAGGTTGCCCTCAGTCGGCCTGATTAACAAAGTCTTGGGTCCTGCGTCGGTTGCTGTCCCTTCTTCCATGACGTCAGGTTGTCAGAGGTGTAAAACATGTAGCTGAAGCCATTGCATTAGTCTTTCTTGCTGCGCGGTGCCCGAAGCAGAAGCAGTTCGTGCCAGTCGCCGACTCTTGAAATTTTCGTTTGAGTTTCAAATCCGAAGTCTTCAACTAAAAAGCGAATTACCACGTTGGGGAAACTTTTCTTGTTCCTTACCGATGTCAGTAAAAGTTAATAATTGCATTGCTTGTGAGAAGCAAATACCTCAAGGATTTTCATTTGTACTGCATTCCTTGCCTAGGCCCTGACCACGATGTACCTTGCTATCGGCCCTGACCACGACGTACCTTGTCGGTTTTGTGCTTTATTTAATCAATGCACTATTAAATGTCGGTACATTTTTGCTTCTAAATATTTTGGCTCACTTTAATTATCCAGTAATATCAGCAGTCCGACTACCGTAATACCTAAAAAAATGCAAAGAAAAAGACAGGCCGTTGAGGTCCAAAACTGCCGACGACTCTTCTCCTAAGCCAGTCGCCAGTTTGCTGGTATTCAGTGAGGTGCTTTCGCAGCCCCTGATACCCGCTAATTCTGATTCGCAGGCCTCTACTGAGACCCATTCGGAGTCCGGTATGCCACGAGATGCTACCATTATGGAACCCGCAGATGTCTCTACCGTGGATGGGTCTGGAGCCGCTGTGCAGGCACCGGCTTCTGAGTGTGTTTTCAAGCCTACATATTTGTATATTAGACACCATCTTCAAAACTAAGGCCAAAATCTCGACCTATGTCTAAAAAAATTATGCCTAGGCCACATGTACAGGCCCCTATGCCTAAGAAACAAATTATCAAAATGGCTGAAGATTTAATTACTCTGATCAGGGGTAGTCAACCGGGGCCCCCCCTTTCTAAGAGGCCTAGGCAAGATATTGTCTATGAATCTTCTGAACAGGATTCTATTTCTTCTGATTCTTCTAATGAACAGGAATTGTCTATACCTACTTATGAGGACTCTGATGCAGAAGATTCCATTCCTTCTGCTTCTCCCCCTGAGGATTTTTCTTTTGGGGAAACTTTACATACCTTAAGGGAACATTTCCACTGGGAAAGTCAGGAATTTTCTGAATCTAAAAAGAGACTTGGGTATTTTCTTCCTCAGCATAGGCCTTTGGCTATACCTCCTGTTCTAGACATTGATTGTTTTTTCAGAATCTAGTATGGCTCCTGATTCTCTGCCTCCAGCTTCTTGTAAGCCAGGCAGATGCTAGAGGGTTCCTGACTCCCACAAATTCCTTTTCAAAAATCCTGTTAAGGATCCTGAAACCATTTCTCAGGGTCCCAAGGGCATTAAGGCTTCTACTGCTAAAAATCCTACCCCTTCTGATAGAGATTCCAGGGTGCTAGATAGATGAGGTAAGAAGGTTTACACTTCTGCAACCCTGGCAATCAGGGCTTTAAACTGTCAATTTCATATGCTAAAATACCGACAGTATATCATGGGACTGCTTAAACACAAAATGATAATTTCTGACTGTGTGGAAAATAAAGATTTACAGTATCTATTGCATTTAGCTGAACAAGTTGGTAAACACTTTGCAATGTGGTTTTGATTCTTTGGAGGCCTCTTGCAGGGCTGCTGTAACTGGGTCTGTGCTAAGAAGGCATGCTTGGCTCAGAGAGCAAACTCTGCCTGATCATGTTAAAGCAAAACTGTTGGATGCTCCTTTCAGGGCCGTCTCTTTGGTAATAAGGCAATAGACGTTTAAAAAAAAATGGAAGATAAAGCTAAATCTATGCAAACTGTTAAAGATTTCTTAAAAGTGCAACCTCCAAGATTTAGTAGACACTGGCCTACTAAGAGCTGGTCCTTTCCAGTTCCTTCAAGAGCCACTCAAGTCAAACCCAGACATTCCAAAGGCACCAGGTTTCAGTTCCAAGGGACTTTCAGAACAAAACAATGGGATGCCTCCTCTTCCAAATCTGGAAACAACAAGACACCTCCCTATGGTAAGCAGTCTCAAAGACTTCCCTTTGCACTTACCAAGCACTTACCTTTTAGCCACCCCTTTGGGGGGGGGGACTGGCTCTTCATGCATGAAACTGGCAACTTGTAACCCAGGACAAATGGGTTTTAAATATAGTATCCCAGGGATACAGATTTCATTTCCATACGTTGGCAATTCCAAACTGATGGCCAGACCTGCCCCCAAATCAGTGGGCAGAGGCCCAGAAACAAGTACTTTCCCTCATGAGCATGGGGGCCATTCATCTAGTACCAGAAGAGGAAAAGGGACAAGGTTTCTATTCCAGACTTTTCCTGGTACCCAGAAAAGACAAATCATGGCGTCCAATTCTGGTCTTATCTACTCTAAACACCTTTCTGGACATCCCAAAATTCAAGATGCTGACTCTTCAACATTTACTTCCTATGCTAGGCAAAGATGCCTGGTTGGCAACTCTAGATTTAAGAGGCTTACCTGCATATCACAATCAGGGAATCTTGCAGAAGATACCTCCGCTTCAAAGCAGGCTACTTGCATTACCAGTTCTCTGCACTGCCCTTTGGCTTATCTACTGCTCCCAGGGTCTTTACAAAGAGCCTGGCACCAGTAATTGCATTTTGCAGGCAAAGAAATATTCAAATATATCCATACCTGGACGATTGCCTAATTCTGGCAAAAACAGACATTCTTCTTAAACATCTGGCGTTTGTAAAAAGGGTTCTAACTTGTCTAGGGTACACTATAAATGAAAAGAAATCACAACTGTGGTATCCTCTCAAAAAATTACATTCCTGGGTGCAAGCTTGAATACAACTGCTCGGATGACTTTCCTTATGCCAGAAAAGCAAATTCATTTGGTGACTTACTATCTGCAAGACAAATTCTGCAAGCCTTGGGGTTCACGGCCTCCTGCGTTCTTCTAATTCCATATGCAAGACTGCATATGAGGAAACTTCAGTGGTACTTAAAATGTTTATGGAGTCAACATTGTCACAGCCTGGAAACAATGATTCCTGTCATACCTTGCCTACAACTAGAGTTCCTATGGTGGCCAGAGGCCTGCCACCAAAACACGGGACTGTCATTCACACCACCCCCTGCCACCCAAACCTTAACTACAGACGCATCAGACTATGTTTGGGGGGCTCATCTGGCAAGTGCATTCAGGGCAAATGGAACCCAAATCAAATGCACTTTCATATCAATCAAAAAGAAATACTAGCCATACAGAATGCACTGACAGCCTTAAAGGACTACATTCATTCAGGACAATTACTGGTAAAGACGGACAACACCATGGTTATGTGGTACATAAGCAGGAGGGTACACACTCCTACCCCCTTTGCAGACTAGCAATGGCATTGTGGAACATGGCCTTGACCTATTCAAGTACAACTACAAGCGCAATTCCTGCCAGGAAAGCTGAATACTCTGGCAGATGAACTAAGCAGAAATCTCATGGGCCCTCATGAATGGAAACTGGAACCACGGATTTTCAACATGTTGACACGCACATGGGGGAGCCCAGACATAGATCTTTTTGCCTCACCCCAGAACTATCAGTTGGACAAATTTTGCACAAGAACTTATCACAATAAAGCCTGGAAAGTGGATGCTCTGTCCTTCAGCTGGAAAAACCTATTAGTTTATGCCTTTCCCCCTCTGCCTCTGCTCTCCAAAGTTCTACTAAAAGTCCAACAGAACAAACCAAAAATTATTTTGGTTGCTCCAGACTGGCCTTGCCAACACTGGTACTCATTCCTGCACAGTGTCGCACCTTCCACCGTGGCACCTGCCTCAGACACCTTACTTACAGTCTCAGCAGAACAACCAAACTCTGCACACTCTGCTCCAAACTTTGAATCTTGCAGCGTGGCTAATCACCTAAATTCACCTTTAGCGTCCCTCAGCAAATCTGTGATGGATGGCATTTTGGAGGCAAGAAGACCTAGTACTAGAAAATCTTATGCTGACAAATGGAAAAGATTCTGTGCCTGGAATCAATCTCAAGGGATAAGCACAGCAGTGCCCAACATTCCTCAGATTTTACAATACTTAACTGAGATGCTTCACAAGGGCCTGTCCTTTTCTTCCATAAAAATCCATGCCTCAGCCATTTCAGCTCATTACAACACAGAACCCTCCCCTCTTCTCTCATCCTCTGCTAAAGCAGCATCTCAGAGGGGCCAAAAACTTAAGACCACCCAGGAGAGCTCCATCCCCTGCCTGGGACCTCAAATTTGTATTGGAGAAACTCACTCTCCCTTCTTTCGAGCCAGCTGCTTCTGCAGACTTAAAATTTCTATCCTGGAAAACAGCTTTCCTTTTAGCAGTCACTTCAGCTAGAAGGATTTCTGAATTACAGGCTCTTATGGCAGTGGAGACTTTCATCATTTTTCATGCAGACAGGGTATCTCAGGAGCAATCCATCCTTCATGCCTAAGGTGGTATCCAGTGTGGCTCTTAATCAGACCATTCATTTGCCAACTTTCTTTCCCAATCCACAGAACAAGGGGGAGCAGATTCTGCATTCATTGTATGTACACAGACAACTTAGATTTTACTTAAACATGACTAAACCTCAAAGAAAATCTGAACTGCTGATAGCATTTGCTGCAGGGGCAGAGGGAACGGCTATTTCAAAGCAAACCATTTCCAAATGGATAAGCCATTGTAAGCACCATGGAAAAATTATCCCCCAGGGGATCAGATCCTTTTCCACCAGGGCTGCATCTACTTCAACAGCCTTTCTTAGAGGTGTTCCTACCAGGGACATTCTAAAAGCTGCTACCTGGTGCTCAGTTCATACTTTCACCAAACATTACCATTTACCACTTTTCTCTAAATCCAGAGCTGGCTTTGCCACTGCTCTCCTGCAGGCCTTATATAGAGGTCGCAGTATATAATGGTTTAGGTTTATAGATTTATAGATTAGTACTAGGCTAACTGCCCTTGCGAGCCATTTTAAGCCTAGCCAATTATCCCCTGTGAGATTCAAACACTGTACCTTGTGTTTGTAAGGCAAACACCTTAACCATTAGGCCATCCTCCCAACCTTGCTGGTCCTAATGCTGTATAATTCCCTCCACCCAACCATAGCTTTGGGAATCTACCCAAATGTAATGACTTCAACAGTGAAACATGAAGAACATTTAGAAAAAATAAAAAACAAATACCGAAACCGGTAGAATTAACCATTTATTGCAGTTCGGACAACTTGCAATTTAACCAACTAAGTGCTTTCGCCAGATAATCCAAAGACATCTTCAGAGTTGTTCAAACATTCTCCCCAAGCTAATTACTATGGAATGCGATTACATTGCACAAACACCTACCCACCCTTTTTGGCACTCAAAGTAAGAGTTTAATTATTTGGTTTAGTGAATTCAAGAGTAGGAATTATTTTTGAAACATTATACAAGTGTTTGTGTGTGTGTGTGTGTGTATATATATATATATATATATATATATATATATATATATATATATTTTTTTTTTTTTTAATTGTACTTTTGGGAGACTAACAGTTTTTTCGATAAAAGTACCGTCTTTTTAAGAAAATGTTTGAGCGCCAAAAAGGGTGGGTAGGTATTTGTGTAATGTAAATCGCATTCAGTAGTATTTAACTAGCTTGGGGAGAATGAACAACTCTGAAGATAGATGCCTTTGGATTATCTGGCGAAAGCGCTTAGTTTGAATTGCAAGTTGTCCGAACTGCAATAAATGGTTAATTCTACCGGTTTCGGTATTTGTTTTTTTATTTTTTCTAAATGTTTGAAGTCAGTTGACTACAAGCTGCATTTGTTAAACATGAAGAACATAGTACAGTTGTGTACACTTACCATAAATGTAGATGTTGGTGTATTCACTGTTGCAGTCCTGGTTACCCTCCCTCCAGCCCCCTAGTTTTCTCTGGCTATACTTCTACTTTCTTTCACTGTCCTTAAAAGCCCTTTTGGTGTATTTGCTTTTGGTTTGAGGTATAGTTTGTTTTTTTAATTTTATTTGTTCCCCATTTGGGGGGGGGCACCTGACATCTGGGACAAGAAAAACGAATGTAATGGCATTGGCTGCATGTTTTGTACCCCTGATGACCTGACGTCATGGAAGAAGGGGCAGCAACCAATGCAGGACCCAAGACTTTGTTAATCAGGCCGACTGAGGGCAACCTGCCAGCAGATTACCCAATTGTAGTGACTGCAACAGTGAATACACTCTGACATCTACATTTATGGTAAGTGTACACAACTGTACTTTTCTCTGATTGCCTTTTTTTGTCACTTCTTCCTCAGGTTTCAGTTATGGCCAGGGAGTTTCTTAGGGCTCTAGGATTCTTGGCCTCCACCATTCCTATGGTACCACTAACCAGGCTCCGTATGAGAAAGCTACAGTGGTTCCTAAAATCAGTATGGCTCCAATACTGTCATCTTGTAGATTTTCTAGTCCCCCTTCTTCCATGTTTGAAGCTCGAGCTTCATTGGTGGATTCATCAGCTGTCTCTCAACCCAAGACTTCCTTTTCAGCCCCCAGTCCCTGCTCAGGAACTTTTTTTTTGGATGCCTCAGACACTGGGTGGGGAGATTCTTTTGGTCCCCTGAGGTTCCAGGGTCTCTGGCCCATCTCAACAGAGGTCAGACCATATCACTATCAAGGAGATGAGCTCTCCATTTCGCCCTTCATGCCTTTCATTCTCTTTTTCATCCAGGGCTTCTCAACCTTTACAGACAGTACCACAGTAATGTGGTACATCAACAAGCAAGGGGGAACACTGTCCTACCTTCTTTGCAGGCTGGCTCTTCAAGTTTGGGATGTGGTAGTCCAGTATCGAGTGACTGTTCGTGCTGTGTATATTCCTTCAAAGGAGGACATAGTGGCAGACTTTTTGAGCAGGTCTGTAACACAGGCTCACGAATTGATGCTTCACAGATGTGTGTTTCTGGACACTCCATCAATGGGGTAGTTCTCTGGTGGATCTTTTTGTCCCCCCTTTGAACAGACTACTTTTTTCACCGGTCTCCCAAGTCCTCAGGCTTTGAAAGGTGGGCACCCTATCTTTTTCTTGGCAGGGGATGATGTTCTGTGCCTTCCCTCCTCTTCCCCACATTCCATGGGTCCTGCTCAGGATAGAGCAAGACTCCCCCAGCATCTTGTTGGTGACTGCCTTTTGGCCCAGACAGTATTGGTCTTCTGAACCTAGCCAAGGGCAATCATCACAAGTTAGCTCATAAGGTGGACCTACTTAGACAAGGGGTCCCTCTTCCATCTTCACTTGTTCACACTATAACTGACATTGTAGGTGATAGGGTTTTAATCCCTTTTAGGCACCTTTTTTCTGAGTATGTATTTAGGGTTCTGCAGGAGGCCAGAAAAGCCACTACCAGGAAATCCTACAAGTTCAAAAGGAAGAGATTTTTTTTGTTTGGTGAATTGCTTGTAACCAGGATCCAGTTTCTGTGGAGATCCCTCTGGTTCTGTCTGTCTTGTGATTGCTCCATGCAAGGTTGGCTTATTCTTCTGTTAAAGCTTACCTTTCAGGTGTCATTGCTTGTCTGCCATTGACTGCTCCTCTGGCCTGCAATTTTTTAGACACATCCTTCATATCAAACCTCCCAGTAAACCTTTCCATTTTCCCGGGGTCTTAATTTTGTTCTTAAAAATTTGACTTGTGCTCCTTTTGAGCCTTCAGCTTCCTTACATGGATGACTGTTCTTTTCGCCCTTACTTCAGCTAAGAGTGTGTCTGAACTCCGGGCTTTTATGGCTGCTGCTCCTTTTATGTTTTTTCTTAGGGACAGGGTGTCTCTTCATGTTAATCCTTTTATTCCCAAGGTGGTTAATGAAATGTCTCCTTCCCTCCACCCCTTTTTTGCTGTTTTTTTTTTTTTTTTTCCCCTAGGGTAAGGATTTTTTTGTTTTTATGTTTCTATCTGGCAGCTTCTGAGGGAAGAAAGCTCTGAAGTTTTGGAACACTAACCATTGGTTTTACTCTGCATTCCTCATCCATATCGGTAGCCAAGGCATGTGGAAGAAGCCCTAAATTTTGGAAGCTGGTCAGATGATCCAATCTACAGCAGGACATCCCATATTGTTTAAAGCTATCGCATGCAGTGATCTAGCCAAGCATCTGATATTAATTTACTTAAATAACTATACTTTCTCTCTCTTTTCATACCAACCAGTTTTAGCCTTTGCTAATTGTACACAGACTGCATGTGGTCTTTAAAAGGTTTAATTGCCTGTTTGACTTTGTGCCTCTTTTTTCTTCTTGTAGGTCAAAGTAATTGGTGGAAAGGAGACTGAATCTGGTGAACTCCATTCCCCAGGTGAAACTGAAAATACACCTTCACAAGACAAGGCACCATTCTAGAGCAGAAGATAGGAGGTCTGTGCCCAGTTTGGCCCCCACTCTGAAGAGCATCATCTTTCAGAAGTCAGCCAACGACTGAAACATTTCTCTTACATTGTATAAGCATTGCTGCTGAAAAATATCTACAGAAGACATTTTATACAGAGGTTTTACACCAAAATTTGTACATAAAACAAATCACTGTGCAGTCTACTCTGGGGACTCAGATGGGCTTCTAAAAAATAAGCTTGTTGCTGTAGTAACACTCTAGCTTTAATAAAGTTATCAGAGTTTACTTTTTTATGCAGTTTAATTACAGAAGAGAGCTTTGGTGTTTTATTAGATTACTCAGATTCTAAGCTAAACACAGCCTTATATCACAGTATGCTGTACTCATTCATTTTATACTATTGGAGGGTTAATTCATATTTGTGCATATATACATTTGTGGGTACATTTCTCACAAGTTCAAAGTGTGGAACAGTATGGGTCTAGTTTAACTGTGGCAAAAGCATGCCTGTTAATCATAAATAATGCACACCATCAGTCAAAAGCTTGTGAAACCAGCACTGTTTTGCTAGTGGACTACGTTTTGGAAATGGGGGACTTTTAGATTTCTGTTTGTGTTCTGTAATTGATTTGAGACAGGTTACTTATTTCAGATATGTTTAATCCGTTGTAAGTAATAGTTTTGTTATAAAAAGTAGAGCTCTTTTTCAGCGGTTGAGGGACTGTGCAATTAGAAGACTGTCTTGATTTACGAGGAAAGATACATTATGCATTTTTCTTGTAAGAGAACACTGAACCGGTAATGAGGCTGTAATATGTGGCTGGTGAAATCTTCTTGGTACACGAGAACAGCTTAAAACTTATTTCCTTTCATTCCGAGTGTATAACCTTTTAGCAGTTGATGCACTAAGCTGCATCTCCATTGCAGTCGCACTAGGTTTCCTGTTTTCCTTAGTGTGTAACTGTCAAAGGCACAGATTCTGACAAGTCCACGTACCCTAGACTGTGCTGATCTCATTGAGTTGTAAGCACTTGATTAGAAAGAACCATATAGAGCACAAAATAGTGTTTGTGCACGCTGTAACATTTACTCCCGGAGTTCAGTGGTTTGGTGCTTTGTCATTGGTTATATTCACTAGTTTCCTGTAGGGGCTTTCTTATGGTGTTGTGTTAGTCAAAATTACTTTGTATAAAGCCTTATCTGCAGTTTAGCCTTATTGGCTTCTCCACAGTTCCCTCTGGATACACTGATTGTCAAATTGGGAGTAATTATGTTGCATGAAAATATGGGTTGAGTCTGAATTTTAAACATCCTTATGCCATTGCTGACTGCGACATTGAAACTTTTAAATAGCTAGATCCTGTCTAATGTAGGTTGAGGGCTTATTGAAATTTGAGCTTGGTCTGTTCAGTTTCTCCCCCATACTGCAACATGTTTTCATATGTGTGCCTTTTTTAGTGGAGGAGGGGTTTTAATTTTTTTTTTGTTTAGACTTGTTATAAGTTTGTTAATGCTAATATATGGGTTAGCTGTTCACATTACAAAATGTGCACTGGTTAAACACTAAAGGATATACATATGATCTGTCAAGACTGTTATGACACTGATTGGGTGAGGTATAGTTGGATGTTAGAGATTAGTATTCTGGTGTAATTAGTCCATCAAATAGCAGGAGAGTAATGAATTTCATCCTTTCATATAAGTTGTGTCCTGTATTAGGTAGCTTGTCAATAAAGCCTTTATTTAAAATTGCCGTCTGTCCCTTTTTTGGATTAATGTAACAAATGAATATTATATGACTGAAGTAGATTTATATCGATGAAAACATTTAACGTGGTATATCTTTCTACAGGGAGAAATTACCTTTAGTAAGATGAAAAAATGTTTACTGTTGCTAAATGTTTAGCACATTCTGTGGTTGTCGTTTGCACAAAAAAAAGATTTTTGCTGTCAGTTGAAATTTAGCAAAAGTCTGCCCTGGTTCCTCTGCCTTGAGCTTTAGGGATAGACAAAATTAGCTTAGGAACAGTGCAGCTTTCTGCAAGTTGGGAGTCATCTGTGCCATTTGCAGTGAAAGTAAATAGCCATTTTTTTAATTCACCTTTGCTTTGTTTGTACTTTGAAAATGGCAGTCATGACTTTCAAAATGGAGACATTTTCCATGTCCATTTCCATTTAAAACTCAACAGGAAATACAACTGCACTCCCCCCCCCCCCCTTTAGCTAATCATTCCACCCCTTAAACTCCTGACTTACTCTGACTTCAGGCTAACCTAACACATGCACATATTATAAATAAAATTGTACTATGTATCCAAGATTTTATGCTTGTTTCTATTGCATGAAATGAAATTGTAACTGCTTTTTCTTTTCCACAATTGTACCTGTAAATAAAATATGAAAAGCAAACATTTTTTGTAACTAAACTCTGTAATGTGGAGCTTTTCTCCCTGGGCCTGCCCTCCACTGAAAATGGGCTCCCTGAAGACCAGTGGACCTCCCTGGTCATCAAACTGGAAATAAATGTTAGAAGCACACACGCTGTCACTGGCTATGGCATTTGCATGTTGAGTATACAAGTCTACAGTGGAGGGCAATTAGGATTTTAACTGTCCATCTTGTTTCTCCAGAATATCTTTATAACAGAATTAGGGACCTGTCATTCCTCTCATCCTCTAAACATTAAAACAGTGCAGCACCATCCTTTAAATATCATACAGGGTAATCAGAGAGGAGAAGAGTATTCTTACGAATTTTTAATTTATTTATTTTTTTTATCCATCTTTTGTTGATTGGGTTAGTCCCACTGGCCTCTCTTCAGGGGAAACCAAAGGTATTTATATTAGAGGAAATTTGGCAAGGACATCTGGGAACAAGAGCAAGGCAGGGATGCTGGTTGTTATGGCCCTTCCTACTTCCGGTCCAAGCGCAGTGGCAGCTCGAAAAATCAGGAAGGAATATGGTGAACAGGAGTGTCAGAAGATGTATGTTGTCAATGTGTAGAGTCTGAAGACTTGTATCTAGGAAGAGAGTTATCTGGGGAGTTGATGGGGTCAAAGGCAGTCAAGCATCCACATAACGAAGGGAGGAAGGAGGCCGAAGCATACGAGCTTGTGTCAGCATGCAGTGAGAAGGGAGAAACGTGTCCTGGGTAGTGTGAAGGTGGTCATATTTCGCAAGATTCTTAAATTATTTTCCAGGAGCAGCTGTTCGAAGGGGAGATAGAGATGCAGAAAAGCCTGTACAATTACAACCCTGGAGGGTTGCTGTTTATCTCCAGGATTTGATAAATTAGTGAGCCAGAAAGTGAGGTGAATTTGTGCAGAGATAGAAGATCCAAGAAGTGAGGAAGGACAAAAAAAAGTATGCAGAATTAGTGAAACGGGGAAAAAGAAGACAAGACAGAATTAAGGAGAAAGTACCTAGTAAGAATAAGTTGTAAAGCAGACTGAGATGGACAGGTATGATATTTGGGATACTATAATAGCACCACTGAGGATATCACCGAAAGAGGAAAAAGCATTCATTCATGTTGATACATTTTTGTGACATCATATAAAGAAATTTTGGATCAGTGTGAATGAAAGAAATACTGTAATCCATGGAATTTGTATGTTTTGCAAACATTTAATAGAGACACAAAAGAAAATTTATGCAGTTTCAAACTGAGATGGTCTTTAAATAGTCTTTTAGTGCTTTTTCTGTGTAAGGGTGTAATGGAAATAAAAATATATTAGAGGTTTATGGACTGGGGGTTGGGAGTGTTGTGTTGTATTAAAAATGGCATATAAAACAATAGTACACATTACAAATGTACATGTAGAAGGAAACAGAAAACTTTTTTTTTCTTTTGTGGAAAAGTGATCATAGGTTCATAGGTGTGTACTAGGCTAACTGCTCTGGAGCCTATATAAGCCTAGCCCAAGAGGTAGTTCCCAATGGCACTATCAAGCAAGGCCACTGAAGTGATCCCCGGGGTGAATTTTCTATTGCTCATCCACTCATCAAGATCCCTCTTGAAGAGGGCAAGTGAAGTGCTCTGCTTGACGTGAATGGGAAGTTTGTTCCAAAGTATGGAAAGTCTCTGGGTTAGGAACCTGTCCCTGTAGCATGTTCTGTTTATTGTGGCAATGACGTTGAGGTCCCTGAAGCGTGTGTCACGGAGTGATTGGGATATCTTTAGATGTGGCATATCTATCCGCTCTGGGTCAGACATGGCTTTGTAGGTCAAGCACAGATTGCCTCTAAGTAAACGATATGAGATGGTATAGCTGGTGTGTTTTGAGTCTGTCCATATAGGGCATGTATTTAAGGCCTTGGATCCTATTAGTGAGGTATTTTTGTGGCCTTTCCAGTTGTAGGTGTCCAGTGCGGTACATGCCTAATGGGGCATTGTATTCTATAATAGGTCTAATGAAGGACGAGTAGAGAGGGATTATGGCCTCTCTCTCTTCCTGGATGAAAAGCCTTTTGTAATGAGATGTGCCACATGGAAGGACTTTCTGACCACAGTGGCAATATGGTTATCAAAGGAGAGGCTGCTGTCAACCTGTCCCCAGATCTCTTATCACACCGGTGTTTAGTGGACTACCGCCAATGTGGTCATTCATGGACACCGAGTTTTTCCCAAAGGGTATGACAATGCACTTTTTGGCGCTGACCTTAAGGCCATGGTTCTGAGACCAATCATTGGTCTTAGTGAGGTCTTTTTGTAGAATGTCTGCATCAGTAAGCGAATTAGTAACAGTCATCTGCGAATTTGGTCAGCCAGAGTCCCTTTGTGTTGGCTTGAACTTCAGAGAAGTAGATGCCAAACAGGAGAGGACGTAGGACATATCCCTGTGAGACTCCACTTGTAACTGGTCGGTAGGCAGATTTGGAGTCCGGTACTTTCACGGTGTGAGATCTATTAGTGAGCCAGTTGGCAACCCATCTTATGGCATAGGGGTTTATGCCTAGTTTAGTGAGTCTATCTGTGATTCTTGAGTGAGGGATGGTGTCGGAAGTCCTTGGCAAGATCGAGGTAGGCTGTGTGAGCTACATTGCCTATATCCACAGCTCTGGTGACAGACTTGAAGTCTAGCAGGTTGAGCAGGCATGATCTACCTTTCACAAACCCAAACTGCGTGAGGTCCAGAGTTTTAAGATTCCCTATGTCCCTATTTATAAGGTCCATGATGTTGCACTCCATAGCCTTACATATCAGACTTGTCAGGCTAATGGGGCGGTAGTTCCCAGGGTCTCTAGTCACTCCCACTTTGTGGAGTGGGATGACCATAGCAGTGCACCATTCGGTAGGAACAAAATCTGAAGTGAGGCTGTGATTGAACAAGGCACTCAGGTGTGTTGCCAGTTCACTTTGCAATTCATGTAGAACACAGCCAGGGATATTATCAAGTCCTAGCTGTATTCTTGGCTTTGGGCTGTGCGTTTTTTACCTGTGCAGCTATGATATTAGGGACTTGGCATTCCTCAGGTATTGTGATAGGCCCTTAACGGGGGGGTAAAGTTCACACTGAACCTGTCTGCTAATATAGTGGCAATATTAGTTGGCTCGGTGAAAGTGTTGCCATTGTGCTGTAGCTCAGAGCAGATGTGAGTATTGCCATGTAGATTCTTGACATAGCTATAAACGCTTTATGGTTGTCTTTAGTATCAGCAGTAATTTTGTATTCGTAGCTAGCTTTAGAGGATTTGATGAGGGATCTCAGTTTTTTGCTTAGGCTAAAAAGGGAGCTTTTCCAGTCTTGGGACTTCACCCTTTTCTGCAACATTTTTCTTCCTTCTGTTGTAGAGTTTGTTTATGGTAGGGGACCACCAGATTGGCTTTTGGAGAAGAGCATCTTGGTTCTGTTTGGTATGGCCCATTCCATGCACTTGTGTATGTGCTCATACAATGCATTGGTATATGATTCAGCAGTCCTGCACCTATTTTCCATTTGCATGGGCATTGTGAAGTTGGCCGCTTCTGTTTTTAGAAGCCCAAAATTGGCTTTGGCGAAGTTTTCCTGGTCGTTTCCTTTACAGGTGGGTGAGGGTGGGATGTGGATATCCATGGTTAGTAGCTTGCAGTCAGATTTGACCAAGAAGGAGGAGTTTACTGGTGTAGAGCAACAGTCGCCCATGTTAGTAATGAGCAGGTCAAGGATGTTTGTGCCCCTGGTGTGGGGGTGTTGGAATTGATGAATTCCAAAATGTTGAGCAAGTGTATTAGTACGAGTAGTTTTCCCAGTTAATAGAGGGGTAGTTAGTCTTCCAGTATAAGGGTATTGGGTTGTACTGTAATATTTTCCAGTGTGTTTAGGGATGGGGAGTGAGAGTCTTGGGACATGGTGGGGGATCTATAGCAGGCTGCAACCTGGATAGCAGTTTTACCCAGTGTTAGTTGCACCTGAAGTATCACTGATGCATTATGTTGGGCTACTAGTCTGGAGGTGTGCATATCCTTTATGAATATGGAGACACCGCTGCCTTTAGAGCTTCTGTCTGGGTTTAGGGGCCAAAAGGTGTGGTATGAATTATATCTTGGGTGCTCTCCGGAGCCTTGAACCAGGTCTCTGTTACTGCACAGATGTCTTTTCCCCATTTTAAGGAGTGCTTTGAGCGAGTGCATTTAACAATTGTGGCAAAAGAAAAAATATTTGTGGCAAAGTGGCATATGATGCAAAAAGATGTGAACTGAAATGCTTTACATATGAAAAAACAGGTTAGTTATGGGTGGATTGCAGGGATAAGACAGAAGAATATAAGGAGAGTGGGTTGAGAGTATGAGGATGAACAAAATATAGAGAAGGGAAAAATAGAAATCTAGGGGAAAAAAACAAGAGGTGCACTACAGCAGGTGACAGTGGAAGGTGAAGTAGTAAAAGATAAAATAATAGGAAAAGGAGTATGAAGTAACAATACAGACTTGATGAAATTGGGAGTATGGTTAAAGGAATAAAAAAAACTATTGAAAAATGAGGAAATTTAAAGGATTTGGTATGAAAGAAAATAAAGGCAAATGATAAAGGGAAAATTAGTAAAGGAGCTGAGAATTTTAGCAAATTTCAACAGTATAAAGAATATAAAAAGAACTAGGTGTGGGGATGTTCTTCGTGTTTCACTGTTGCAGTCATTACATTTGGGTAATCTGCTGGCAGGTTGTCCTCAGTTGCTGCCTCCTCTTCCATGACGTCAGGTCGTCAGGGGTATAAAACATGCAGCCGACGCCATTTTCTTTAGTCTTTCTTGCTGCACGGTGCCCGAAGCAGAAGCATTTTGCAAGTGCCGGTCGGCCAACTACTGAAATATTCGAGATTGAGTTTCAGCACCGGAGTCTTCACTAAAGCTAAGTACCCCGTTGGGGAAACTTTTTTCTTGCTTTTTATCGATGTCAGAAAAAAAGCCCGCGGTGGTGCGGTAGCGTTGTCGCCTCAGTCAGACGCTGTTCGGTTCATTTCTCAGCCAGAGTGTCTTCTGCGTGGAGACATGCATGAATGGGCGTACCTTCGTTTAAGGTTGTGCGTCAGGGCTGGCAAGTTAATTGTATTACTTGTGGGAAGCAAATACCTCCTAAGGATTTCCATTTATACTGTATTCCTTGCCTAGGCCCTGATCACAACGTGCCTGGCTGTCTGTTTTGTGCTAGATTTAACCAACACTATTAAGCGTTGGTATATTTTTGCATCAAAGTATTTTGGAAACAGATTTAACTACCCAGAAATGTCGGATAGCAATCCGACAACCGGAGTACATAAACGCAAAGAAAAGAACAGAGAAAGGCAGTCGAGATCCAAAACCAACAACGAAGCTTCTCCTAAGCTAGTCGCCGGTACTCAGTGAAGCACTTTCGTAGCCCCTGATACCTGCTACCTTCAAATCACAGGCCTCTATCGACACCCATGTGGGGTCTGGCATGCCGCAAGATACTCTGGTATTGGACCAATGGAAGTATCACCCTCGGATGGGTCTAGAGCCGCTGAGCAGGCACCGGCTTCTGAGGGTGTGTTCAGACCTCAACATTTGCATATCAAACTGACAGCTGCAAAACCAAAGACAAAAGCAACTTCTAAAACTAAAAAACCGATGCATAAGCCACGTGCACAGGCCTGTATGCCTAAAAAACAGATGATCAAAATGGCTGAAGACCTTATTACCTTGATCAGGGGTGTTACCCATCCTCCTCCTGATAACAGGCCTAGGCAAGACACTGATTATGAATCTTCAGATCAGGTTTCTATTTTTTCTGATTCCTCTTCTGATCAGGAATTATCTATACCTCCCTATGAGGATTCTGATGCTGAGGAGTCTATTCCGTGTGCATCTCCTCCTGAGGATTATTCATTTGGAGAAACCATGCATACTTTGAGGAAGCATTTTCACTGAGAGAATCAACATTTCTCAGAATCAAAAAAGAGGCTCAGGAATTTCCTTCTTATCCCTCAGCTCAGGCCTTTAGCCATTCCCCCTGTTTGACATTGTGGATGATGTGTTTTCGGAGTCAAGCTTGTCCCCTGGCTCCCTACCTCCATCTCCCATTAAGCCTGACAGATATTACAGGGTCTCTGACTCGCATAATTTTTTATTTAGAAACCCTGCTGCTGATCCTGAAACTATTTCACAGGGTCTAAAGGGAGTTAAGGCCTCAACAGCAAAAAATCCTACCCCCCCCCGACAGAGATTCAAGGGCACTGGACAGATGGGGAAAAAAGGTTTATACATCTGCAGCCTTGGCAATCAGGGCCTTAAACTGTCAATTTCATATGCTTAAGTACCAACAACATGTTATGGGATTGCTGAAACAGAAGATGATGTTGATTTCAGAATGTGCAGAAAATAAAGAATTGCAGGAATTATTGCATGCAGCTGAACAAGTTGGACAGCATACTTTGCAGTGTGGTTTTGATTACCTTAGAGGCCTCCTGCAGGGCCGCAGTTACTGGATCTGTGATTAGGAGGCATGCCTGGTTAAAGGAACAAAATTTACCTGATCATGTTAAAGCTAAATTGCTAGATGTACCTTTACAGCATGATTCTCTGGTATTAAGGCAGAAGAGGTTTTAAAGAAAATGGAAGACAAAGCCAAGTCTATGCAAACTGTTAGACTTCTTACAAGTACAGCCACCAAGATTCAGTAGACACTGGCCTACCAAAAATTGCCCCTTTCCTGTGTCAGACAGCGCTCAAAGGGTCAAATCCAGATGCCCTAAGGGTTCCAGATACCAGGCAAAAGATTCATACAGGTCAAAGCAATGGGGCGCTTCCACCTCCAAATCTGGAGGAGATGAAGTGCAAACCTACAGAAAGCAATCCCAATGACTTCCCTCTGCCTTCAAGCACTTATCTTTTGGCAGCACCCATAGGGGGAAAATTAGCACTTTTTGCTCAATTGGCAGTTAACCCAGGACAAGTGGGTACTAAACATCATATCACAGGGATACAGATTCCATTTCCACACTCTGCCAATGGCAAATGGTTGGCCAGATCTGCCAAAAAATCAATGGGCAAAGGCACAGAAACCAGTTATGACCCTCATGGATGTGGGGGCCATTCAAACAGTACAAGAATAGGAAAAAGGACAAGGTT
>NC_056746.1:828242289-828319789 GCF_019279795.1 Protopterus annectens
GACAACCTGCTACAATCAGCCAAATCTGCCAACAGCAGCTCATACAGAACTCATCACTGCCTAAACCTAAAGCAATTGGGTTGGATGGAACTACCTAACTTATCTATAGTCAGCTAGTTACTACTCACAAGATACAGTATCAACAAAATATATCTCCTTCACTGGGTAACATTATCCAACAATATTCATGTTCCAGGCAACTCCGCTCAACTGATAAACTACAGTTAGCTGTTACTAGATCCAACAACCATGCAGGAGATTCCCTTTACTCTTATGTGGCCAAAATCTGGAACTCCCTACCCACATCCTTATCCCTGATAACCTCACTGCCTAAATTTAAAAAAAAACTATCTGCTACTTCCTCAGTAACAAATGGTTGTCCATGCTCTACCCCAGACTAATATCTGCACCACTTCAGTACTATGGTAACTATTGTCCTAAACTAGAGTCATATCTGTTACTTGCATATAAACATGTACCATATCAAAGTTTTGATAATATTCATATAACAATGTTACTATTAACAATGTAATACTGTTTAGTGACTATTGCAACTGTATGCATCTAGTGTCTGCAGCCTATACCTATATGTGTCAATAACCAGATACCCTACTGGATCTAGTTGAAATATGTATCTGTCTATGACTTTAATCTGTAAGTGTCTGCAATTTATACCTGTAAGTGTCATTAACTAGATACCTTAAAGGATCTAGGTGAAATATGTACCCAAGTTTGTCTGTATGTTCTGTTTAATTGTCTCTTTGGAGCTTTTCTCCCCGGGCCTCCACTGAAAATGGACATATATCCAACTGGACTATCCCGGTTAACAAATGTAAAATAAATAAATAAATAGGCAAAGGTGTTAAAAGAATACATTTATATAATGTAGGAGTTGGGCAGTTACGGAAAGATCATGTAGGTTATCAGAATTTTTATAAAAATTGGACATCTTGGTGAATAAGTTTTAAAGAAAAATTTATGTTTTTTTGTTTTGTTTTTTAGCATGGCAAACTTTTATAGGGAAAGAGGAGAACAAATAAAGTAGTATGCAGGTATGCTTTTAGAGATTTTGGAAGAGAGGAGGATTTTTTGTGAGGTAAAAGGATATATATGACATGAATCAAGAGGAGAATAACATTGCTTAAACAAAGGTACACCTTGCAAGAAAAAAAGCGAGTAGCAACACCTTATTTAAACAAAATAGTAAAAAAATAAACATAAGAGAATTAAGAAATGAGAGAGGAGAAAGCACTGAATAGTTAACAAGAAATAGTGAATGTAATACAGGAGTATAGAGAAAAGACATTTATAAAACTTGAGAGAAAGAAAAGCAAAAATGTAAAGTGAAAAATAATAGACTAGAATAATGAACATTTGGAAGAAGTGAATAATGTATAAAATGGTAAAATACGGAATCAGCAACAGGATTATATGGAATAGAATATTATATGTATAGAGATGTTACGTACAAGGGAGTGAAACCTACTGCTCCTAGAGTGTAGCCCACAGGGTGGGTATTAATTTCAGGAGGGAAGAACACACTAACTGGAAAGAATCGCGCTTTTTGGAGGCTCAGGAAGTAGTCCTCAAAAGGACTTTCAGTAGCTGTCCTGGGGTGTCCTTATAGTTGGTAGCCGTGATGTGGACTTTTGTCCTTTAGTTCTTTGAGATGGTGGAGAGTCTCTCTCTGTTCCTATTTTGGGTCTGTCTCCTTGTTGGAAGCGGGCTCTAGTTCCAGTACTAGAACCAGTGTGGAGGTGACCCTTTCGAACCATGAGCCTTCCATGGCGATGGAAGTGGGGCAGTGGTTTCCGGTCTGGGTCTTCGGTTGAATGACCCAGTAAAAAATAGAACATACAAGGGAGTGAAACATACTGCTCCTAGAGTGTAGCCCACAGGGTGGGTTTAAATTTCAGGAGGGAAGAACACTCTAACTGGAAAGAATCGCGCTATAAGTAGTCCTCAAAAGGACTTTTCAGTAGCTGTCCTGGGGTGTCCTTGTAGTTGTAGCCCTGAGGAGGGCTCTTGTAGTCCTGATGTGGACTTTTGTCCTTTAGTTCTTCGAGATACTTTTGGTTATGAAAAAAGGGTTGGGGTCAGAAAACGAACAAAAGGAAATGTATAGAGTTTATGCAAATGAAGAAAAAAATGTAAAAGTATGTAAATGTTATATAATATGAAAATATTGTAAATATGATTAATGAAGGACCTCAATTCTTTGGAGGACTCTGAGGTGATCACTAGGTGGCTCCCCGAGGTCTGTTACCAATGATCACTGAATCTAGGATAGAGGCTTTGTGTGGAGATGAGCTAGAGAATGAGAACAAATGAGAGTCTGCAGCTCGTGTGTCATTGACTGGTATGTGCTGAGTTTCACCAATGTTCCTATTGATGTACTACACCTTCTCTGAAAGAAACTTGCAAAAATTAGTTCAAAATGATGTGAAGATTACTGATCCTACAGACATTGCCAACATACTGGCTGACAGGTTCAGTGCAAACTTCTCCCCACCCTCCCCGCCTAAAGAAGAGATATCTATACCAAATGATTGTAGCCCCCCAAACATCTCCAATGCTCAGGTGAGAACTGCTCTCTCCAAGGCAAAGAACACAGCATCCATGGGACCTGATGGTGTCCCCGGCTGTGTGCTCCATGAACTCAACGAGGAATTAAACCCACAGTTAGGACAGCTGTTTAATCTTAGTCCCACCTCCGGATCGTCCAGGAGTGGCGCACAGCGACTGTGGTCCCACTCCACAAAGGCGGTGCCTCCACCGACCCTGGAAATTACCGTCCCATTAGCTTGACAAGCCTGATCTGCAAAGCCATGGAAAGGATCATAATGGATCTCATAAATAAAGACATAGGAATTTGCAGACTTTGGATCCAACCCAGTTTGGCTTTGTCAAAGGCAGATCATGCCTTTTAAACTTGGTTGACTTTTTCGAAACAGTCACCAAGGCCATTGACGAGGGAAAGGCAGTCCATACAGCCTACCTAGACCTGGCGAAGGCTTTGATACAATACCCTCTCGGTATCATTGAAAAACTCATCAACTTAAATGTAAACCCATACATTACAAGATGGGTTGCAAACTGGCTGAGTGACAGAACCCACAGGGTCAGAGTTGCTGGGTGCCATGTCAGACTCTAAGCCTGTCACAAGTGGTGTCCCACAGGGCTCAGTCCTGGGCCCACTCTTGTTTGGCATCTACTTTTCTGAAGTACAAGCAAACACAGGAGGGTTATGGCTGACAAAGTTCGCAGATGACTGCAAACTGGGCGCCGTAGTTGAGAACACATCCGACACAGACATCCTTCAGAAGGGTCTCACAGAAACTGATAACTGGTGCCAGAGCCATGGCCTCAAGTTAAATGCCAAGAAATGCATAGTCATACCCTTCAGGAAAAATAAGGTTACCCCTAGCTACCATATAGGTGGCAATCCCCTGAACACAGAAGAAGTTATTAGGGACCTGGGAACCCAGGTTGACAGTAGCCTTTCATTCAACACGCATATTGCTAAAGTAGTTAGGAAGACCTTCTACATTGCCCACCTTATCATGAAGGGATTCACATCTAGATCAAGGGAAGTCATAGTCTCCCTATACTCATCACTCATCAGACCAATGATCGAGTACAATGCCCCATTCGGAATGTATCTGACTCGACACTTGCAGCAGCTGGAGAGGCCACAAAAGTTCCTCACCAAAAGGATAAAGGGTCTCAAAAATCTGTCTTATGCTGCACGACTGAAAGAACTCCAGTTATATTCAGTTGCAGCTTGCTCAGAGGTGACCTATGCCTGACATACAAGGCCATGTCAAACCCAGATTTGATGAATATGCTTCATCTCATCTAGATCCCTCAGAGCCACAAGGGCGGGTGACTTAAACCTCGACACGGTTATTAATAGGACGTGCTGGAGGGATAGATTCATCACTCAAAGACTCCCTATGCTGTGGAACAAAATCCCGGTTTATGTGAGGCAGAGCACCTCGCTGGCCTTGTTCAAGAGGAATCTTGACCAATGGATGGGAGATCGCAGATACACCCCAGGGGTTACCTCAGTGTCACTGCTCGACAGAGGCACAGCTAAATAATGGGCATAGTTTCTCCAAACTAAGGGGTGGCGTAAGCCACAAAAAACTATGGGCTAGGCTTATAAATGCCCTCGGGCAGATAGCCTAGTATAAACCTATGAACCTATGAAAACTGTCAACAAATTACTTGGATAAAGACTTTTCACAAGTAGCCGTTTTGCAAGTTTCAGTTTCTGGCCAAGTTACTCCTCCCATCTCTCCTCCTTCAGTGGGCTACAGTCTCACATTTCCAGCTTGGGTAGATTCAACTATTTAGTCAGCTTTGCATGACAATAGACATAAAAAAAAATCATAGCCTGGTGTGCCACCAAAACTGTTCCCTTATGTGTCTCTTCACTTCTGAATAGCATTTCCCCAGGAATAAAAAAAAAAAACACACCAGTCCAGAGTTTAGGCCAATCTATCCATTTCTTAATGTGCACAGCAAAACATTCAGTTTATAATGCATTCTAGCTGCTGACATGGTTATCTTTACATAGTTATTCTCTTATAGCATAACCTGAAGTTATGGCACTCCATGCCAAGCTTTACAACAGTTCTCAATTTCTTAATGACCTCCCAAGGCTCTGATGTGACCTAGTACTTTGTCAGTATACTGTAAATACACAGATTAATACAAATATTTGTGCACATATGACACATACAAAATACACATATACCATCATTAAAACAAGATAAATGCAAAATAAATCATATCAATATAGTTATGATTTCTAGTTTATGACCTTGTTTGTCTATGGAAACTTTTTTGAATTTATGTTCAAGAAATTCTATATTTGTTGTGTAATATCTTAATTGTTACTCAATATTCTAACCACTGTATGCTGCATCAATTGTAAAACTCTGATTGTACTCCTTTTATATTTTCTATGCTCTTTGTGCAAAATAGCTGTTTGTATAATTTTTTGTAATTGTTTATTATGTATAGCATTCCTCCCCGAGCCTCCACTGAAAACTGTCACCTTGTGTCCAGTTGGACTAACCTGGTAAACAAATGGAAAATAAATAAATAAAATATACTGAGAAAATCAATCAATATGCCAAGAAAAATCCAAACCTTAAGAAAAAAACACAGAAGGAAGGAACAGGTTTCCTTGATGCTGTCATGAAAATCCCACTCACTTATTCAGATATTATGGGCAAACATATAGTCAGGCACACTGATGTCCCACTCACCAGGCTAAACAAAGAAAAGGTTATTGTCAGCTGCCTGTCGGGTGCCAGGATCCGCTACATAACCCACACTTAGGTCACTCCACAGCAAGTACAAATATGACTCTGTCATTGTCTATGTTGGTGTGAATGATCTGAGACGTACCTTCCTGGACTACATGAAGAGACATGGAAGAGCTCTCTGATCTTGTAGCCCAGGCAGGTATGACCCTAGCCCTGGGCAGCATTCTAACATCCAGAATGATACCGCAGTACAAGGACAAAATGGACTTCAACAATTGGCTAAGCTTCTGGTGTCATTCTAAGGGGATTCAGTATCTGCCTGGAACGACATGGTCAACAGACCACAATGCTTTGCCAGAGATGGCCTGCACCTGTCGCCCCTGGGATTCTGGACACTGGCTAAGGCTCTTGCTGCCCTTATAGTGTCTTTTTTAGACAAGGTTCAAATTCACCACCGTAACAGGAACAGGCAAGCAAAAACTGAGGGTTTGTTTCTTTCGGCTTTTCCTAGTTAGGGGTCGCCACAGCAGAACTCCGGTCCGCTAATGATTGGCAGTAGATTTCGATGTGCTGGCTTGCCGGGCCTAACAACCTTCAATGAAGGAACGCCCATTCACGCATGTCGCCACACAGAAGACGCTCTGAGAATCGAACAGGCAACATTTAACTGAGGCGACAACGCTACCGCAGCACCACCACTGCTTTCAAGCAAAAACTGAGGATAATGCTACTCAATGCTAGAAGTCTAAATCTCAAATTGCACTCACTCGAGGCATTCCTTAAAATGGAGAACATCGATATCTGTGCAGTGACTGAGACCTGGTTCAAGGCTCCAGAGAGCACCCCTGTACTACCAGGCTATAACTCATACCACACTTTTCGGCCCCGTAACCTGGACCGGAACATTACATCTGAGTGACGCCTCCAGGTGCATCTGCAGTTAACTTGTGCTATCCCAAACAGAAGCAAGAAGCTATCTTCCAAAAAAAAAGAAGCCAATCTGGTGGTACCCTGCCATAAACTGTGCAACAGAAGGAAGAAACTGTCGCAAGAGAGTAAACTCCCATGAGTGGTGGAGCTCCCTGGTCAGCCTCAGTAAGAAGCTGAGATCCTTTACAAGAGCCTTCAAGGCTAGCCACGAAAACAAAATTGCCACTGATTCTAAGGACAAACACAAAGCATTCTATGGCTATGTTGACTCTCAATGGCAACACCCAGATCTGCTCTGAGTTACAGCACGGCACAAAAATTATAGAAACAACTGATATTGCCAACATCCTGGCAGATGGGTTTAGTGCTAACTTTACCCACTCGCACCCTCTAAAGGGCCCGTATCTGTACAGGAAGAATGCAGAGTCCCTGTAATCACAACTACACAGGTAAAAGCTGCACACTCAAGTCAAACACAGCATCCATGGGACTGGACAACATCCCAGGCTGCGTTTTACACGAACTTCAGAACAAACTGGCTCCCCACCTAAGCACCATGTTCAATCATAGCCTCACATCAGGCTTTGTGCCCACTGAATAGCGCACAGAAACAGTTATTCCACTCCACAAAGGGGGAGCCAACACTGATCCTGGGAACTATCGCCCTATTAGCCTGACAAGCCTGGTCTCCAAGGCCATGTAACGTATCATCATGGAACTCATAAACAAAGACATTGGTATCCTCCAAACTCTGGATCCCACCCAGTTCAGGTTTGTGAAAGGCAGATCATGCCTCCTGAACCTAATCGATTGTTTTGAGGCAGTCACCAAAGCCGTAGATGAGGGTAAGGAGGTTCACACAGCCTATCTTGACCTCGCCAAGGCTTTTGACACCATCCCCCATTCTGGAATTATAGCTAAACTCACTAAACTAGGTATAAAGCCCTACATCACAAGATGGGCTTCCAACTGGCTCACTGACAGAACCCACACTGTAAAAGTTGCTGACTTCAAACCAGTGACAAGTGGAGTACCACAAAGGTCAGTCCTGGGACCTCTTCTGTTTGGTATCTACATCTTTGAAGTACAGGCTAACACAGAAGGCCTCTAGCTAATGATGTACGCAGATGACTACAAACTAGGAGCCATAGTAGAGTCCTCAAATGATGTCAACATCCTACAGAAGGGCCTCACTGAGACAGATGCCTTGTGTCAGAGCCATGGCCTCAAGCTCAATGCCAAAAAGTGCATTGTCATCGCCTTTGGTAAAAACTCTGTACCCATGAACTACCACATAGGCAGCAGTCTACTTAACACCGAATGTGTGATGAGACTTTGGGACCCAGATGGACAGTAGTCTCCTTTGATAATCAGATCGCCACAGTAGTCAGGAAGTCCTATGTGGCAAACCTCATCACAAAAGGGTTCTCATCCAGCAAAAAAAAAAAGGTCATTGTCCCCCTCTACTCGACATTCATTAGACCCATTATAGAGTACAAAGCCCCTTTTGGAATGTACTTCACAAGACATGCAGCAGCTGGAAAGGCCACAGAAGTACCTCACAGAGGATTACTGGCCTCAAACAGATACCCTACACTGACCATCTCAAAAAACCCCAGCTTTACTCTGTAGCATATCGCCTACGCCGAGGTGATTTCTGCCTAACATATAAAGGTATGTCAAACCTAGAGCTGTTGGACATGCTACACCTAAAGAAATCCCAGTGCCTCCGAGATGCATGCTATAGGGACCTAAACCTTGTCACCACAATAAACAGGACATGCTGGAAGGATAGATTCCTGTCCCAGAGACTTCCCATACATTGGAACTAGCTACCCATCTATGTCAAGTAAATTTTGTCATTAGCAGTCTTCAAGAAAAAGCTTTGAGTGGATGGGAAATAGGAAATATGCCCTTGGAATCAGTTCTGTGGCTTTGCTCGACAGTGGCACAGGAAAATAACTTTCTTGGGTGGCATAAGCCAGGGAACCTTGTTGGCTAGGCTTACTTAGGCCCTTGGGCTGATAGCCTAGTACCTACCTATGAACCTATTATTAGACTAAATACAATATTATGTAGCATTAAAATGCGATGACATAAGGGTGACAGTTCATTATTTTCTCAAAGCAAATGTCCGAGTGCAAAAGTTCAAAGTGGATAAAGAGGAGGAGGGGAAGAGAAGAAAGAATGAGAAAGTATTTGTTAGAAGTAATATTTAGGGTAGATATGGGAAGCAGGAGAAAAATGAGTAAAAGTAACATTACAAGTAAGAGAAATGAAACCAAGGAAAAGAAGAAATAGCATGGACAACAAGATTGACAGCTGCAGACTGTCAAGTGGATTGGTAGCAGGTGTCATAAAACTGGGTTTGGAGAAATGTTTGGTGACTTTGAACAAACAGATTTGTCCACATTAACCGTGCATCATTGTGTGTGTGTGTGGTATAAAAGAACTATAAAGCAAATCTGCACTGATACCTGCATGCTGCCCTGCTGAGGGGGGCACTTTGCAAGTGCAATGGACTGGCTCCAGTAGGAAGGGATGGCCACATACCTCTCAACATCATAGAACAAAAAATCTGGACAAGGCCATAAATAGGGGACAAAGGCCCATAAATTGGGACAATTTATAAATATTGCACTTACAAACTTAGAAAGCTGATAAACAGGTTTTGCATTAGTGAATTTTCTTAGATATGAAGTCTGAAAATCAAATGCCTGTCAATTTTCTGACTTCAGTTTTAAATGATTTGCCAGTGATTTGACAGAAAACTGCAATTTTTTGAAAAACAGACAAAAAATCTTGACTTTCTGAAAAATCTATACTGTTGAGAGATATGGATGGGAGTCTTGAACCAACACCCATCAATCATTTTCATTTGTGTGCCAAAGCCATTACAGCAGTGTTTTGCAGAGAGGTGAGAAAAGCCTTAAATTTGACTGGTATGTTTATTTTATTTTACATTTGTTGACTGGGAGAATCCAACTGGATTACAAGCCCATTTTCAGTGGAGGCCTTGGGAGAAAAGCTCCAAGAGAACAATTCTTTTACAAAACATAGTTTTAAGGACAGACTTTTGACGTACAATTTCCATAGAAGAGACTTTGACATATATTAACAGGATACATTCGTTCTCGTCAATATAATAAATTTTAGAAGATAATTCCTAAGCTTAGGATTCCTGTGATAGATTTACTATCCGAGTAAAAGCAGAGAGACATAGAATAAGGCTCTGAGAGAGCAGATGATGCTCGCTATAGTTGAGAAGGATAACAAATTGATTCACTATATGTCTTTGCCTGGTTATAGTTGAGAAGGATACCAAATTGATTTACAATATGTCTTCTCCTGGTTTTAGTTGCTTATGGAGAGCTCAACATTGCTGGGGTAGTTTTCCATAACTCCTGGAGAGATGGTATGAGCAGTAGATTAACGGTCCTACGTGGGTATAGTACTATGGTTGGCTTAGCAGAGTTACTTAAGTTAGGTGAAGTGTTCTAATGAGGCATTAGCCAGGGAGGATACAGGAGCACAGCTGATTATTCAAAAAGTGAGTTTTAACAAGTTTCTTAAACTGTGATGGGGATTTGTTGTCAGTTATGTGGGCAGGGAGGGAGTTCCAGGTTTTTGCTATACAGTGGCTGTAGACAGGCTTACCAGCTTCATTGTTATATTTGGTTACTTTGAGGAGGTTTTGTGTGCTAGACCTCAAGGGTCTGGCGGTTGTATAGGGTTGCAAAATATTTTGTAGGGATTGGGTGTTTTCAGAGTTATGTATTACTTTGTGGGCTGGTGATAGTTGATTGAGCTGTAGCAGTAGTGGTAGTTCTAGCCAGTTGAGTTTTTTTAGGCATTCACAGTGATGTGTTCTGATGGGAGAGGTTGTAGCGAATTTGGCTTTCTTATAACAACTATCAGGTTTGTTTAGGTCAGATTTGTAAGCACGGGGGAGGCATAAAGTAGGGTGGATAGTAGGTGAGTCCTTGCTATTGTAGTTTTGGAGTGGTCAGTGAGGAATGTTTTATTGCGATACAGTAGGCCAAGTTTTGTATGTACATTTTTATGGTTATAGAAATATGCAAGTAAAATCTAAGATCATCTATTTCAACTCCTAATAGTTTGGTATGATTTTGTGGGGGTGATTGTGGTCTTGTTAAAAGAGGAGATGAAGAAAGAATCAGTGGGAGGTGTGGCTCTGTGGGAGCTAAAGAATACTAGCTTTGTTTTACTTGGGTTCAGAATGAGCCTTTGGTTTGTAATCCAATTTTCTGCTAGGGAAAAGCATTCTTGAGTTAGGGAATGAAGGATGTCCATTGATTTGGCTGCACATATGGTGGTGGTATCTGCATATTGCACTATTGAGGCTTTAGGAATACTGTTTGGGAGCTTATTGGTGAAGAGGGTAAAAAGAAGTGGCCCCAGGATGCAGCCTTGGGGTACTCCTAGGGAGACCGGTAGGGAGGGGGAGAGTTGTTTTTTCCACATAACAGCTTGTTTCTTTCTCTCTATGTAGTTTTTGAACCAGGAGATAGCAGGGGTGGTAAGGTTTAGAGTTGCTAGTGAAAGGAGGAGTTTATTGTGGTTAACCATATTGAATGTTTTGGACAAGTCAAGGAAGGTGGCAGATACAATGAGTCCATTGTTTCTGTGAGTATTGACAATGTTGGTGAATTCTGGTGGAGGTGCTATGGAAGGGTCTAAAGCCATGTTGTGTTGCTTTTAGATTATTTTCTAGGAGATATTCCATTAGTTGCTTGTGTATTACCCTCTCTAAAATTTTAGATAAAGGGGGTAGTATGGCTATAGGGAGGTAGCTACTGAGTTCCAGGGAGGTTCCTCCTTTATGTGGGGGGGGGGTGATATGTGATATTTTCCATAGCTTGGGTACTATACACTCGGAGATGGACCTGTTAATTAGGATGAAGACTGGATATGATATGGCTTCTGCAGCCATGTGGAGGTATTCAGCGGGTAATTTACCTGCAGCTAGAGATGTTGGTTTGAGCTTGCAGAGTAGTTTTTCAATGGATTTGGTTGGTTCTGGGTGGAAGCTGAACTTGAGGCAATTGTTAGTTGGGGGTGTGGGGTGGATTTGCAGGGATGGGGATGTTGTCATAGAGTTGATTGATTGCAAGGGTCTGGATGGTTTCCGTAAAGTATTTATTAAATTGTGTGGGGATGTCTTCTTGGTTATCTAATTTTGGGGTTGGGTTAGTTATTTTACCTGGTTGTAGAATAGAGTTAATTGCTGCCCAGAATTTTTGTGGGTTGTTCCTGTGCTTATCCTGTAACTTTTGGTAGCAAGATGTTTTGTCTGTTTTGGTGAGTTTTTTGGCTTTATGTAGTTCAACATATATTTGTTCATTTGGGATGTACTGTTTAGGTAGTTGGTCCAGGCCTTGTTTCTTTTTTTCAGGAGGGATTTTGTGTCTGGGGCTAACCAGGGGGCATATTTAGTTTTAATTCTTGTTGTTCTGGAGGGGGCATGATGATTAAGGGTGTTTAACAAGGTAGTATTGAAATATAGTACAGCTTCATTAAGAGGTAGGTTTTTAGGGGGGTCCAGTTTCACATTTTTAAGTCGATTATAAAGTTGAAGCAGTTAATATTTTAGGCGTGTAGATATTTGGGTCAGTTGTGATTTTGATCCGAGTAAGAATGTGGCTTGGTAACTACTGCTAGGGATATCAGTGAGGGGTGGGATACGAGTATCCAGTCTAGAGTGGATTGATGATTGGTTCTCTTGTCTGTTCTTGTGAGGGAAAGTGATGAGTTGGGTTAGTCCATGTAGGTTAATATGGGAGAGTGGCTTATGACTAACAGTTTTGCCAGTCAGTATTAAGGTCTCCTAATACTATGCTTTCCTGGGGGAGGGAGTTAGATATCCATTCTAGGAGTTTTTCTGTAATGGGGATATTGTTGCCTGGAGGGATGTAGCACCCTATGATGTTGATGCATTTATTATCATTAAGTTTTAGTTTTGTTAGGGTGAGTTCAACTTTATGAGGTCTAGGGTTATGTCTACTTTCTCAAGGATGATGCGAGATTTATACACTATAGCAACACCCCCCCCCTTTTTTTTTGTTTTACCTATTCTATCACTACGAATTATATTGTAACCTGGTGGAGTGATTTCATTGTTGTGGTTGCCTGGTTTAAGCCAAGTCTCTGATAGTATGACTATCTCAGGTTGATAAAAGGAGAGTAGTGCATGAAGGTCGTGGACTTTGTTCAGTATACTTAACATTTAAATTTAAAATGAGGAGTGTGGATTTGTCTCGGTGGAGTAAGGTATCATTCAGGTTGAAGGTCCTAGATTTTCTGGGCCTGGGTCTGGGTGTATATCACCGCAGCTAATGAGTTAGGTTCTGAGGTAAAAATAGAGTTTGAGTAGTTTGTTTAGGGTCTTAAAGTTCTTTATAGTTTGAGACTGGTAGTGTGATGGCTGTGATCTTTGTGCATAGTGGTGAATAAAGGAGGTTTGGTAGTGATGTGGAACTAGTTGAGTAAAAGGGTGTGTTGTAATGTCAGTGGAAGTAGTTTTTCTTGGTATATGGATAAAATTAAGTTGTTTTTGGTGGTTGGTGATAGAAGTTAGCAGTGGGAGTGTGGAAACACCTAGGAGCAATAGTAAGAGGTGTATGTATGTGGGTTTGGGTAGTTTGGGCATGGTTTGGTTGGGTTTGGTCATGAGTGAGAGATCTGCTTGGGATGGGGTGGGTGTGATGGATGATGAGAGGTGGTGTTTGTGATTGTAAGGTAGTTAGATGGAAGACTGCTTTACAGGATGTGGAATAGTGGAAGAGAAGGAAATGGGTACAGGGGTGGGGCAGATTCAGTGATTGGTGGTTAGCATGATGGGCGTGGCTAAGTTCAGTTGAAATGTAGCACTAGTGGGGGTGGGAATAGGAAGCAGGGAGGGGAGCAGAGTGAGCCCAAGCGCAGCAGGGCTAACACTAACTCCAATTATATCAATGGGCTTACTTGTTTCTTTTCTTTGTACACCAAATGTATCATTCCACTTGTTTCTGTTTACACCAAATGTGTCTGTCTGGCTGTATTGTACTAGTTTAATTTACTTATACTGATGCAGTCGCACTGAAAAAGGTCTGGGGAAGCTTCCTCACCACAAGCAGGCCAAAAGATAACTTTCAAAAGGGGCGCCGCTCAAGGAGACCCACTAATATAGACTAGTTAATGTGCGTGGGGGAGGAGGGAGATACAAAATGGGGAAGGTATAACCAGAAAAATCAGGTAGAGATCTGGCCCGCCTCCTCACAGAAGACTGCAAAGAAAAGTAATCAGCATAAGAAGTGGAAGCCTTGGAGCTGTAATGTAAGTGTAAGAAAGGAAGAGGTCGAAGCAGGAAATTAGGAGTGTAAGCAGTTAGTTGCAGAAACACTACTTTAAGGCCTTGGTGTGCAAGTAATACAAAGGAAGGTAAATCTATCTGGGGGACAAAATAAACCAAGTAAATGGTACTTGCCTTACTTTACAAGTATTCAGTGTGGAGGCAGATCTATTTGGGACAAAATACAGCAAGTATATTGTTAAGTTATGCCGCCCAGTGACAATAGACAAAGCTATAGTTGCCTGGAAGGGGGGGGGGGGCTTGCAGGTGTGTATGCCGGCCAAAACAATGTTTAAAAAATAACTAGTAAAGGTAACAAATGTGCTGTAAAAGGAAATGTAAATAACCAGTCACGATGTTTAAAACATAGCTGTTAAGGACCACATCTGCTAATAACAAGAACTGTAAATATCCAGTCACCTATGCAGACTTGTCTGGTAGGTATCCTTATTAAAAAGTGTTATTCTTGGCTTGCAATAACTGAAGGGAGAAACCGTAGCAGTTGTGTGGGTGTGGGTTGCTGTGTTTGTGGAAGGTGGAGGTGTGCCTTTGTAAGTGTGGTACGAATGTTATGCATTATGAAATGGAGAGATTAAGAGTAAAATTTTGCTCAGTGAAGTCCCTAGCAATTTCATCACTGCTTGATTCAGACATATACATTCCCTTGTGTTTGTCAGTACTATGTTTGAGTGCGTTGTTTTGGAATGTGGTATACAGCTGCTGGTACTCTTTCAATACAAGTATATGCTTCTCCAGGAGTCTGTTGCTGAGACGATGAGAAAAACACTACAAGTATACAACTAAGACAAACTACATAAAGCAATAGTAAGAAAGTATTATGTCACATCAGAGGCTTGGGAGGTCATTGTTAAGAAACTGAGAACTGTTGTAAAATTTATCATTAAATACCATAAGTTCAGGTTATACTATAAGAGAATAACTATGTAAAGATAACCATGTCAGCAGCCAAAATGCATTACAAGTTGAATATTTTACTGTGCACATTTTAAAAAATGGATAGACTAGCCTAAACTCTGGACTGATGAGTTTTTTTTTATTATTATTATTATTCTTGGGAAATGCTATTCAGAAGTGAAGAGACATACAAGGGAACAGTTTTAGTGGCACACCAGTCTATTTTTTATGTCTATTGTCATGGTGGTGCTGCGGTAGCATTGTCGCCTCACTGTAAGACGTCCTGTTCGATTCTCAGCTAGGGTATCTTCTGTGTGGAGATATGCGTGAATGGGCGTACCTTCGTTGAAGGTTGTGCATCAGGGCCGGCAACTCGGCACGTAAACATCTACTGCCAATCATTAGCGGACCGGAGTTCCGCTGTGGCGACCCCTAACCGGGAAAAGCCGAAAGAGACAACAACATTGTCATGCAAAGCTGACTAAATAGTTGAATCTAGCAAAGCTGGAAATGTGAGACTGTAGCCCACTGAAGGAGGGGAGATGGGAGAAGTAATCTGGCCAGGAACTGAAACTTGCAAAACAGCTCCTTGTGAAACGTCTTTTTTTATCTTAGTAATTTGTTGACACTTTTGCAAGTTTCTTTCAGTGAATGTGTAGTACATCAGTAGGAACAACATTTGTAAAACTCTGCGCATACCAGTCAATGACACACGAGCTGCAGACTCTCAAACTTGGCAGTTTTTTTCATGAGTTCCATTCTAAGTGAATGGAAGTCTAGTCTGACAACAAATGGTAGGGCTTTTTGTCCTCAGTCTGCATTATGGAACAGATTTAGCTTTCCAAAGGAATCACCATGTCTGCCCCCATGAGGGCAGATGAGTAAAAACAAAATAAAATTAGGAATGAGTACTTATTTTGCTGAAGGCAGCTTTGGGAGGTGTAGTAAATCATGGCAAGATAAAAAATATATGTTTTCTTCATCATTTACCCGTAGTGGTCCTTTAACATTAATACAAAGAATGTTCCATGATTTAATACATAGACATTTTAATGACTGACAGATTTGGTTGAACTTGTGCATCTCAGGTGTCATCTTACCTATAGGAGGGTTTGCTCCAAAGGTAGCATGTTAACTGTTTGTATTCATATTTCAGTACTGAGATATGTTAGTGCTGCCTTAAGGGGTGAAGAGTCCCAGTTATAAATCTAAGCTGTATAGTTGTGAAGCTCATAATTATTAGAATATAATTGAGAATATGGAAGTGATACTTAGGTCCAAGGTTAAGGTGCCTTTTGAGTTATCTCAGAAGTTATATGTATAATTAGCAGGGCCCCCTACCCCACCTGGATAAGAATGTTTTCAGAATATAAGTTTTGTAATTCACTGTTTAAATGGTGAATTTAGCTTGTTTCATAGTTTTAAGACTGACAGTATTGGGTTACCCCAATGTGACTGAGCTTTGGCTAATGCATTCCTACAGACAAGCTGTTAAACCGTGGCCTTCTCTGCCTGAGTTATTGATAGCTGAGAGGGAGTAAAACATGTCGTAGCACTGAAAGGAGCAGGGGTGTTTTATATCTGTGTCAAATTACTTGTCAATAAGAATTCAAATGTGGGACTTCTCTGAAAATAGTACATACATACTGGAGCTGTTCTAGTCAACGTAGGAAGTTTTTATCTACCTTGACACTCTTAAAAGAAAAGACTGATGTTCGTCATAGTTCACTTTTGCAGTAATAACTTGGGATTTCCTGCTTTGCTTGAAGGCCAGGTATAGCCCAATTACTACAGACCATTTTTCTCTTTCCCTTGCTGTCTTGCAGACTCCCTCCACACCAGTGTGAGGACATTGGTACCATAAAGAGTCATCAGCATGCGCTATCTCCAGTTTTCTTGCTGTCTGAGTCTGATGCAACTGCACATTTCAGTACATTGGTATGTCCAGAAGCCAAAAATAACTGTACCTCAATGAGGAACTCTAATAACTGTTATTTTCTGTATGTCAAAAAAGATTGATTTTCATCACATTGATCACTTCTGCAGTTATTTCCTTCCAAATCTTTATGGCACCTTCCACACACCCAGACTGTCATGCAGCTCAAGCTGAGCTAACTAAAAGTTAATTCTAGCACAAAGCCCTTCAGAACTTTAAAGCCACAGAAGAGAGTGCACTCTTCTGAGGCTTTCAAGGATTGACATTTGGCTTGTGTTGATGTCATTCTATTCATCTGTTGCAATATTCATAACATGAGGGATTTCCCAGCTGTAGGTGACCCGACATCAACCAGTATACAAAAGACTTCACTACTGTAGGATGCATGATGTCGCACATAGGCTGCAATTGGATGTCATCCATAAAAGTGATGTGCACGTGCACCATCCTCAGAACTTCTCTGCTGCCAGATCCGAATGCCAGACTCCAATGTACAGTCTGAGTTGTTTGCGATTCTTCAGATTTCAGATAAGTGCCCCATTGGGGAATTTTTTTTTACTTCTGCTACTGTCTTTGGTTAGGGTTCATGTCATCCAAGAGCGGTAAGTTCCATTGTGAACGATAATTCCACACAAGGATAGCCACCTTCGGTGCCAGTTCTGCCTAGGCCCAAACCGGAACCACAAAAACTGCTCTGTTTGTGAAGTCTTTGTCCCAAAGACTTTAAGGAGTAGATCATCCTCCCTAGCAATCTACTTTAAGAATCCGTGCTTAAAGCTCCTAGCAGAGAGAGCTATGTAGGGATCTTTGGAGCCTGCAGCTGAGTCGATTTTGAAGTGAAAGGCCTGAACCTTCTGCTGCACCTCTGGATACCGATGTCTCTCTCGAGACAGAGGACAGCTCAGAGACATACCTGATTTACAGCTTAGATCTGCAGGCAAAGCCTGATGTCCAGGCCACCTTGGATCTGAGCATTAGCATGTCTTCCAAGGCCAAGCAGGCATCCATATCTAATGTCTGAGAGGAAGCACAGCTCATGATTAAGGAAGGCCCTAAGGGCATTCCACAGACCCTTGTTAGGGAAGAGGTAGATTCCTACCTGATTGAATGTAGGCCTATGTCGGGCCCTCCTCCCCTAAATAAAGCAGACCTGCATGGGAAAAAGAAACAAAAAAAAAAAAAACAAGCAGTTGTCTCCACAAAAAGGACCAGTTAGTGACTGGTAGCAATTTGCTTAGGGCCTTTTCAATGCCTTGATATCACTTAGGCCTCTTCCAGGTTTTCTTTAAACTCTCTTCAATGGCTTGAGCTTCCCCAATTTCTGCTATCTTATCAATTTCATGTGCTACACTCTATTCTTTATAAACCCCCCTCCTGTCCATCTCTATCTTCCTTAGTCTCCATCTAAATCCCATCCTGTCCGTACTTCTAAACAACAATTACTTGATATCTACCACCCAAAAAGGTCAGTAGGCAAACTACTCTACAAACACTCCCTTGCCCACACTTAGAACAAACTTCCCCTTGACTTGCGTTCAGTCTCCCACACCTCACGCTTTAAAAATGAACTAAAAGCTTATTTTCTCAATTCCAGAATCTGCCCTTGCCATGACCCTACCTAGTCTTCCTTCCCTTTATGTACCCTCAAAAAGACCCTACTTAGTACCTCATTACACCTCTCTCTCCAATGTGTCTACTATGCATGTGCATAATTTTATACAAACAAAAAATGTTTTTTGTTGACCTACTGAACTATATCAATGTAAAATTGTTACATAAGCTTCTTTTTAATGCAACTTTAACTTTATGCATGTAACCCAACACGTGAATTGTTTTGCTATAACTGCTATTATATCAATATTGTCTAAAATTGTACTTGTTTTAAAATGTACTACTGGAGCTTTTCTCCTCTGGTCTCCACTGAAAATGGGCCACAAGCCCAGTTGGACAAACCCGGTTAACAAATGTCAATAAATACATAAATTAATACAGCACACCCACCTAGTACTCTCTCCACCCTTAAAAGAATTAGGGAAGAGGCATCTTCAGGAGATGAATCCCTGGCTTACTGTTCTCAGATGCCCCCCCCCCCCAGGTTATGCCTCCCCAGAAGAGGAATCAAATAGTATAGACTCACCAATGGAAGACCTGTCCTTTGGAAAGCCCTGCTAGCTAAGATGAGACCACATTAAATGGGATAGCATCCAAGTATCTGAAGTACAAAAATGATATCAGCTACTACAGGTGGAATCACCTAGCCCATCAGCAATCCCTCCTGTCTTGTCTGCCTTTCTTGATGCTTTTGCCTCAGCTTCACAGGCACCAGATTCTCAGCCACCTGTCCCCAAAAAGCCAGACTGTGCCTCTACAACGTCCCAGAGGACTGCAAGCTTCTCTTCAGATGTCCTCCTGCAGCCCCTTCTGTAATTTCTGTGGCTTCTAACAAGCCATCAAAATTGCTGCCCTCCACTACCCTTTACCATCTGATAAGGATAGCAGGAGCCTAGATAGACTAGGTAAAAAAGTATAGATGTATGTCACTCTAGCATTCAGGCCATAAATTACCAAACACATATGACCAAATTTGTTTTAGAACTTATGTCCCAAATTTGACAGGTAATAGCAGGCTTACCTCACTCAGAAAAATAAAATCCTGGCTGCTACTTTGTTTGGTGATGCTTCTCAAGTAGCACATCACTCCATAAAAAGCAAAGGCCTGAACTTTCTGCTGCACCTCTGGATACCGATGTCTCTCTCGAGACAGAGGACAGCTCAGAGACGTACCTGGTTTACAGCTTAGATCTGCAGGCAAAGCCTGATGTCCAGGACACTTTGGATCTGAGCATTAGCATATCTGCTGAGGCCAAGCAGGCATCCATGTCTAATGTCTGAGAGGAAGCACAGCTCATAATTAAGGAAGGCTCTAAGGGTATTCCACAGATCCTTCTTAGGGAAGAGGTAGATTCTTACCTGAATGAATGTAGGCCTATGTTGGGCCCTCCTTCCCTAAATAAAGCAGACCTGCATGGGAAAAAGAAAGAAAAAAAAAAACAAGCAATTGTCTCCACAAAAAGGACCAGTTAGCAACTGGCAGCAATTTGCTTAGGGCCTTCTCAATGCCCTGATATCACTTAGACCTCTTCCAAGTTTTACAGGCCACCTACCTAGTACTCTCTCCACCCTTAAAAGAATTAGGGAAGTGGCATCTTCAGGAGATGAATCCCTGGCTTACTGTTCTCGGATCCCTTCCCTCCTAGATTATGCCTCCCCATTAGAGGAATCAAATGGTACAGACTCACCAATGGAAGACTTGGCCTTTGGAAAGACCCTAGCTAAGATGAGACAACATTAAATGGGATAGCACCCAAGTATCTGAAGTACAAAAAAGATATGAGCTACTACAGGTGGAATCACCTAGCCCATCAGCAATCCCTCCTGTCTTGTCTGCCTTTCTTGATGCTTTTGCCTCAGCTTCACAGGCACCAGATTTCCCGCCACCTGCCCCCAAAAAGCCAGACTGCCTCTACAACGTCCCAGAGGACTACAAACTTCTCTTCAGATGTCCTCCTGCAACCCCTTCTGTAATTTCTGTGGCTTCTAACAAGCCATCAAAATTGCTGCCCTCCACTACCCTTTACCATCTGATAAGGATAGCAGGATCCTAGATAGACTAGGTAAAAAAGTATAGATGTATGTCACTCTAGCATTCAGGGCCATAAATTACCAAACACATATGACCAAATTTGCTTTAGAACTTGCATCCCAACTTTCAGAGGTAATAGCAGGCTTACCTCACTCAGAAAAATAAAACCTTGGCTGCTACTTTGTTTGGTGATGCTTCTCAAGTAGCACATCACTCCATAAAATGCAGCTATGATGCTGCCGAATCTTCTGCCAGAGCAGCTAGCTACATCTGGAGCAGTGATAAGATTTTCTTGGCTAAGACTTCAGCCCTTACATGAGGACATAAAAATCAAGCTTATTAATGCTTCTCTGGACAATTCTGCCTTGTTTGGACCTGCAGCTGCTAACCTGTTCAAACCATTGCAGGAAAAGGGTAAGGAGCTGCAGGAATTGAAACATTTTTGTTTCCCCAGTCCCAAAGAAATTACCCTACAAAGCCTGTATTTATGTGTAGACATTCCTGTCGCACACAACCCAGAACAAAAAGATTGACAGGAGACCACAACAGCCTAGGGCCCCATGGGCAAAGTGACCCTTTCCAGACAAGCTATCTTGTCTTTGACTGCTTTCCCCGTCATACCCATGTCCTACTTTCCCAGCACCTTCCCCTATCAGGCTGGGAAAGCATAACTCAAGATGCCTGGGTCCTTTCAATTGTTCAGAAAAGGGTACTTCATGGTGTGGGATCAACTACCCTCCTTCAAGGGCATCCCTCAACCTCCCAGGAAACAACTTGCCTTTTTCCCAGAGGTTCTGTTAGAATTATTGAACCAAGGACAACCCTGTGTGTCCCCCAAAACCAAATAGGCAAAGGAATTTATTCCAGGTTGTTCCTGGTGCCCAAGAAAGAAGGTCCCCGGAGACCCATCCTCGACCTGTCCCATCTCAAGACCTTCCTAAGAGTACCCACTTTCCACATGCTGACCCACCAGACTGTTTCCACTCATTCTGCTTCAGGCCTTCATGATTAGCCTGAATATAAAAGATTCATATTGGCACATTCCCATCCATCCCAACTATAGGACGTTTTTATGCCTCTCTGTATCATCATGGCATTTTCAGTTCTGTGTCTTGCCCTTTTTGGCTTTCTACCCCACCAAGGGTCTTCACTAAGTGCCTTGCTGCAGTTATTGCCCACTACATACTCTGGGAATACCCAGCTTCCCATATCTGGATGACCTTCTAATTACCTCCACAGAGGAGTTAGTGAAATATTGCCTTTACCATCAATCTATAAAATCTGGGGTTCTCCATAAACTTAAAAATCAGTTCTCACCCCTTCACAGGATCAAATCTTCTTGCAGTGCAGGATACAAATGATCTTATGAGGGAGTCTTCCCTACAAAAGGTACAGGGCCTCATCTCTTACTTCCAACATTAAAGCCAGAGAGTTCCTTAGGGACTTTAGCCTCATGGCATCCACTGTTCCTATGCTTCCCTTAGCCAAACTCCACATGAGAAAATGGCAATATCATCTAAAATCAGTTGGATGCAACACCAGCACCACTTAGCATTCTCCATCCCTTGTCTGAAGAAGGAACTTCAGTGTCACTCAACCCAGGACTACCCTTACACCCTCCTGCTGCTTGCCAAGAGATCTGCCTCAGATGTATTTTGGGGAGCAGCCTTTGGCCACCTGAAAGTACAAGGGATCTGGTCTCCCTGTCAGTTCAAGGAACACATCAATGCCAGGGAGATGAGGGTGCTGCTACTGGCCATGCAGACTTTCCACGCCTTATTCCAACCAGGACTTCTGAAGCTGTTCACAGACAATATGACATTCCTCAGGTATGTGAATAAATGTGGGGGGGGGGAGATGCATCCTATTATGTACACTGGCCCTTCAGGCTAAGGAGCTGGCAGCAAAATTCCAGTTAACCCATCAGGCAGTGTACATCCCATCCTCTCAAAATTGTATGTTAGATTACCTGAGCAGGTCCCAAACACCATCCTATAAGTAGATGCTTCAAAGGGATGTGTTTCTAGACATTGAGGAGTACCTTTGCCTCCCCCATGAACAGACAACTTCCACAGTTTTGTGCCAGAGAGCCCCATCCTCTCATCTGGAAAGTGGAGGCCCTTTCTTTCTTTCTATTGCAAGGGATGTTTCTATATGCATTCCTTCCCCTTCCTCTTATACCAAAAGTCCTGTCCAGAATTCAGCAGGACAAACCAAAAATATTGCTGATGAATCCCCTTTGACCAGTTCAGCACTGGTTCCCTATCCTCCAGCATTTAGCCAGGGGCAATCACTACACGTTACCTCACACAGTGGACCTCCTCACACAAGAGAAAGAGACCCTCGTCCATCCCCACTTCGTGACTCTTCAGTTTACCCTGTGGGTGATAAGATACCTATTCTCTGAGGATGTGCTTATAGTCCTGCAGGAGGCCAGGAAACCAAATACCAGAAAAATCTTACTTGGCAAATGGAAGATATTTTCAACTTGGTATCTGAAACAAAATCAATACCCACTAACAGTGGAATTTCCCCTGGTTTTGACTTGTGTGAATTGCTCAATGCTGGTTTGGCTTACTTTCAGTGATGGCTCATTTGTCAGCCATACCTGCCTGTCTTCTTCTACCTCCTCTGTTAGCAGATTTGAGGTAAAACAATTTTTTAAAGGCATCCTACACATTAGGCCTCCCAGGAAACCTGTTTCGCCTCTCTGGGACCTTAACTTTGTTTTGGAAAAGCTGACTCTCCCACCCTCTGAGACGGTTTTCTCAGCTTCTCTTCAGTACTGTTCCTGGGAAACTGTATTACTCCTAGCCCTTAACTTCAAACAGATGAGTGTCTGAGCTACAGGCCTTTATAGTATCTCAAAGTCGAAGAAAACTTTGCCATTCAGAACTACACAGCAGTGTAGTTGAACGAAATTACAATGCTTCGTTCTCAATACCGGTAACAGTTGCACATATAGACAGAGAAAAATTAATAAAATATCACAGTAGAAATTTAATAAGTAGCAATTTGTAAGTAAAGTAGGACAGCAGTGAACCACACCCATCCCAGAACAGGAGGAAGACAAGAAACAATATGAAGGTAATATTGTCAAAATAAAATTGAAACAATAGCAGCATATCTATAATTAGACTGAATTATTGCACAGTTTGTATATTGCACTTTACAGTCCTTCAGTGTGTAGGTGAGCTACCTTAGTATTGCACGTAATTATTGCACATGCATAAAATAAGCCCCTTGATAGGCTAGTTATGTAACAAACGTCATGGTTCGTTTTTCCCAAGAGTTCAACAGTCTAATGAAGAACAGAAAGAATGGTTTTTAGTCTGGTGGTCTTACAATGCAGGCTTCTGTATCTCCTACCTGAGGATAAGCGAGTGTACAGACCATTGGCAGGATGTGTTGGATCGCTGGAAATTTTTTTGGCCCTGTCGTTGTACCGGCATTTGTGTAGATCTTCCAGAGGTGTAAGGGAGGTGCCAATGAGTCTTTCTGCTGACCTTACAACTCTCTTGAGAGCCTTCCGATCCTGATTATTACAGCTCCCATACCAAACTGCAATGCTGTTGGTCAGGACACTTCCAGTGGTGCCTCTATAAAAGGTCTGAAGTATGGAGCTTGGTAATTTTGCCTTCCTAAGTTTCCTTAGAAAGTGCAAGTGTTGCTGGACTTTTTTTTTTTTTACTTTGCTGTATACATGTACTGACCAGGATAAGTTCTCCGTGAGATGAACACCCAAGAACTTTGTACTCTTGACCCTTTCCACTGTTATCTCTTTCATCAGTAGAGGTTTGTGTGGTACTTGAGATCTTCTGAAATCAGCAATCAACTCCTTTGTCTTGCTGACATTCAATGCTAGATTGTTGTGGTCACACCAGACCAGTAGTTGATCAATCTCATTCCTGTAGGCCTCCTCCTCTCCGTCTTTGACCAGGCCTATAACAGTGGTGTCATCCGCAAATTTGATCCTATTCATCTCGTGTGGCCATGCAGTCATGTGTAAGCAGAGTGAAAAGGAGAGGGCTTAAGACACACCCCTGTGGTACTCCTGTGATGTCCTTCAAGGATGCATCTGCAGTCCTTACATAAGGGTTGTCCTGCCTCAGGCAGCCCTTCGGTCGGCCGGATTCCAAAGTCTGGGTCCGGCGTCGGCTGAAGTCACCCTTTCCCCGACGTCAGAGCGCCTGGGGTATAAAAGCATCAGCCGACACCATCTTCCTCAGTCTTTCTTGCCGTGTGGTGCCCGAAGCAGAAGCAGTTCGCAAGTGCCGGTCGGCCAGCTCCTGTAATTCAGCTACCGAAGACTTCAAAAGCTAAGTACCCCGTTGGGGACTCTTTCTTGCCTCAGCCGATGTCAGATAAAGTTAATAATTGCTTAACTTGTGGGAAACAAATACCTCATAAGGATTTCCACTCTTACTGCCTCCCTTGCCTAGGCCCAGACCACGATGTCTCGGCCTGTTCAGCCTGTGCTTCCTTCAGTCGACGCACTCTTAGGCGTTGGGCGGAGTTTGCAGAGGAATTTTTTGGGGCTAGTTTCTCTTATAATATGCCGTCGGAGACTCCGACTCCTCATTTAACCAAGAAACGGAAGGACAAGGACTGACACATGCGGACCGTGGTTTCGGCTGAAACCACGGCCAGGCCTACCGCGAGTGTCTTGGTTTCGGCTGAAACAGAGTCCTTGGTGCTTCCTACCGCCGAAACCGCTCAACCGACAATCTCGGCCCCGGAGGCCCCTACTGAGTCAGTTATAGAATTTCCTTCAGAAACTGGTGTCCTGGAAACTTCCGACACCATTCCTCTAGACAAAACTACACCAGCACGTGGTGCAGCCAGGCCTCCTGCATCCATGTCCATAAAGGCCTTTACCAGGGCTAAAGCTGCTAAACACCCAAAAGCTTTGCCTCCCAGGGCTATTCCTGAGGGACCCACTACAGGTTCACAGATTATAAGTTTAGCTGAGGACCTTATTTCCTTAATTAGGGGCTCTCAGCCACATCCGGACAGGGGCTCTCAACCTCCTCTAGACAAAAGGCCCAGGGTTGAGCCCTCTGATCCCCACTCCTCAGATGAGGCCTCTGATGACTCTGCTCTCTCGGATTACCAGGAGGAGGCTTTTTCGGCCTAAGAGGATTCTGATGCAGAGGAATCTATCCCCTCGGCCTCCCCTCCTGAAGAGCTGTCCTTTGGAGAGACCCTTCACTCCATGAGAGAGCATTTCAAATGGCAGGGCCAGGATTTCTCTGATTCCAGGAAGAGATTAAGGACCTTTTTGCATTTACCTCAGCATAGACCTTTGGCTATTCCTCCTGTTTTGAATGTTATTGATGATGTGTACTCTGAGTCTAGCATAACCCCTGACACTCTTCCTCCGGCTCCTGTCAAACCCGATAGGTACTACAGGGTCCCGAACTCTCATCATTTCCTTTACAAGGCCCACTCTGCTGATCCAGAAACTATTTCCCAGGGCCCTAAAGGGGTTGCAGCTGCCACTACTAAAAATCCACTCCCCTCTGAAAGGGAGTCCAGGGCTTTAGAGAGATGGGGTAAAAAAGTGTATACTTCTGCTACCCTTTCTATGAGGGCATTAAATTGTCAATTTCATATGATAAAGTACCAAGAGTATTTGTTAGATGAATTGCATAAAAAACTGTCTTCACCTGAACCCCTAGATCGCAAATCACTTCAGGATCTGGTACATAACTACCAACAGTTTAGCAACCATTTCTTGCAGTGTGGTTATGATGCATTGGAAGCTTCATGTAGGTCAGCTATGACAGGTGCAGTCATACGTAGGCATGCTTGGCTGAAGGAACAATCTCTGCCAGACCATGTTAAAGCAAAACTTCTGGATGCTCCACTGGAAAAGCAAAGGTTATTTGGCTCCACTGCTCAGGAGGTCTTAAAGAAATTTGAGGAAAATGCAAAATCTGTACAAACAGTCAAAGATTTTCTCCAAGTCCAACCACCAAGATTCAGCAGAAATTGGCCTTCCAAGAATTGTTCCTTTCCAGACACAGAGAGATTTCAAAGAGGCAGGAACAGTCGTGCCAGAGGTAGAGGGCAAGCTAGAGGCTTCTACAGAGGACGTCAATGGCAGCCTCTTAACCAGAGAGGTAGTGCAGGACCTACAACTGCTGCACAAGGACAAACTCAATGACTTTACTTTGACCCCGCCAACCAGGGCTCAATTGGAAGCACCTTTGGGCGGAAAGCTTTCTTTATTCTCAGAAAATTGTCACAGTATTACAAGGGACAAATGGACACTGCAAATAAAAGACAAAGGATACAGGTTCCATTTTCACACATTACCAACAAGAAAAGGCATGCCAGACCTGCCACCGAATCAAAGGGCAGAGGCTTTGAAACAAATCTCCAACTTAATGCAAATGAAAGCTATAGAAAAGTTTCCTCTTTCAGAACAAGGCCAAGGATTTTATTCCAGACTATTCCTTGTTCCAAGAAAAGAAAAACAATGGAGGCCTATTCTCGACTTGTCCGCACTGAATACTTATCTCATTGTGCCAAAATTCAAAATGCTGACTCTACAGCAACTCCTTCCCATGCTGGGCAAGGGGTCTTGGCTTGTAACTCTAGACCTCAAGGAGGCATACCTGCATGTCCCTATCAGACAAAGTTGCAGAAGACACCTCAGATTTCTTGCAGGTTCAGAGCATTATCAATTCTCAGCACTGCCCTTTGGCTTATCTACTGCACCCAGAGTATTCACGAAATGCCTGGCATCAGTAATTGCACACTGTAGACTTCAGGGGATTCAACTATACCCATATCTGGACGACTGCCTTATACAAGCGGACAGCCAACAAACTTTGGTAAAACACTTGAATTATGCCATCCACCTACTTCAGGCCTTGGGATATACAGTCAACATTCACAAATCAAGACTTGTTCCATCCCAAAAAACAACTTTTCTGGGTGCAAATCTAGATACAACCACCCAAATGGCTTTTCTCACAGAAGAAAAACAAAGACAACTACCGGATTACTTCAAAAATCTGACAAGACAAACTCAACTGACTGCAAGGAAAATCCTGCAGGCCCTGGGTTACATGGCATCCTGCATTCTTCTGATTCCACAAGTAAGGCTGCATATGAGGAAACTACAATGGTGTCTAATATGTTTATGGACTCAGCACAGTCACAGCTTAGAAACTTTGATACCACTCATTCCATGCCTTCTAAAGGAATTTCTGTGGTGGGCTCAAGCAAGCCAGTCAAACAGGGGTCTGCCCTTCAGCAAACCAATAACCAGCCAAACCATTACAACGGACGCTTCAGACCACGGATGGGGAGCACACATGAGGGCAGATGCATTCAAGGATTATGGTCACAAAAAGAGCTACGCATGCACATAAACCAAAAAGAAATGCTGGCTGTGATGCATGCAATCGAGGCCTTCAAACCCTTTCTGCATCAAGGCCACCTGCTAATAAAGACAGACAATACCACAGTTATGTGGTACATAAACAAGCAAGGAGGTACACATTCCTACCCTCTTTGCAGACTGGCAATGGATCTTTGGGAACTTTCCCTGAAACTCAATATAGAGCTGCAATCCCAGTTTGTGCCAGGAAAAGACATACTGGCGGACAGCCTAAGCAGAAATATCATGGATGCACATGAATGGATGCTGCACCCAGACATCTTCCTTCAGATAACACAGTCATGGGGGAGGCCGGACATAGATCTTTTTGCCTCCCACCACAATCATCAGCTGAAGAAATTCTGCTCAAGGACATACCACCCACAAGCATGGAAAGTGGACGCCCTCTCTTTCAGCTGGAGAACTCTAACAGTGTATGCATTTCCACCTCTCCCATTAATGACCAAGGTCTTACTGAAGATCAGGACAGAGCAGCCAAAAGTGATTCTAATAGCTCCGGACTGGCCAAGACAGCACTGGTACCCACTGTTAAAGAGCATGTCACGCACGAAACTGTGGCCTCTTCCTCAATGGCCACTTCTTCTGACACAGCACAATTACAAAACTCTGCATTCCAACCTGAAAACCTTGCAGCTAACAGCCTGGAGAATACCTTGACTCCTCCCCAGGATAAGCTATCCAAGAGAGTGAAGGATATCATCATGGAAGCTCGACGGCCTTCCACAAGAAAGGCATATTCAGCAAAATGGAAAAGATTTCGCACTTGGAGCACCACAAAGGGCCTAGATGCGACAGTGATCAACATGGCACATATCCTGGAATAATTGGCAGAAATGCTCCACAATGGCCTGTCTTACTCTTCCATAAAAATCCATGCTTCAGCAATTTCAGCAGAATACATCACTGATCCACCTGTCTTCTCTCATCCTCTCCTAAGACAGTTTCTAAGAGGAATTAAAAACATCAATCCTCCAAGGAAACCACCAGTGCCTACATGAGCCCTTAACTTCGTGTTGGAAAAACTAACACTGCCTCCCTTTGAACCAGCAGCATCTTCAGAACTACAGTTCCTGTCTTGGAAGACTGCTTTCCTTCTGGCCATAACCTCAGCAAGAAGAGTATCTGAGTTGCAGGCCCTCATGGCAGTACAACCATTTCTTATTTTTCATCAGGACAGAGTCTCATTGAGAACCAATCCTTCATTCATGCCAAAGGTGGTATCCAGGGTCTCATTGAACCAAGCTATTCACCTGCCTACCTTCTTTCCAAATCCACAAAACAAAGGGGAGAAACTTCTGCATACCCTGGACATTCACAGTTACGCTACTACTTGGACAGAACTAAAACTTACAGAAAAACTGACCAGCTGTTTGTAGTATATGCTGCTGGTGCACAAGGAAAAGCAATTTCCAAACAGACAATTTCAAAATGGATAGGGAATTGCATTCCATTTTGTTACTCCTTTCATGGCAAAACTGTGCCAGCTAACATTAGACCTCATTCCACCAGAGCCACAGCCACCTCCACAGCCTTCTTAAGAGGGGTGGCTACCAAGGACATTTTAGAAGCTGCTACATGGAGCTCCGTGCATACATTTTCCAAGCATTACAACTTACCCTTATATTCCAGATCCAGAGCAGGCTTTGCTACGGCAGTCCTGCAGGACATTTTAGCTACACCATCCTGTTCTTAGATCCTACCACCCCCACATTGGCTATGGTATTCTACCCATATGTAAGGACTGCAGATGCATCCTTGAAGGACATAGTACAGTTTTGTACTTACCATAAATGTAGATGTCCGATAGGTATGCATCTGCAGTCAGGTTTACCCTCCCTCCTTCCCCTCTGTGGTATTCCTTGGGTACTTATCCCTCTCATAGCTAGCGGGGGTTATCTATTATGGTGTATTTGTTTTATATTTCTGTGCATGTTTGGATTTTATTGTATCTCTCCAAATTTAGCCTTCCTTAGAGGGCACCTGGCATCTGGGGCAAGAAAAAGTGAGGAAGATGGCGTCTGCTGACGCTTTTATACCCCAGGCGCTCTGACGTCGGGGAAAGGGCGACTTCAGCCGACGCCAGACCCAGACTTTGGAATCCGGCCGACCGAAGGGCTGCCTGAGGCAGGACAACCCTTATGTAAGGACTGCAGATGCATACCCATCGGACATCTACATTTATGGTAGGTACAAAACTGTACTTTCAGGATTATACTTCCGGAGCTGTTGCCTCCCACATGAACCTTTTGAGGCCTTTCAGTAAGGAAACTCAGAATCCAATTGCATAAATGAGAGTCTATGCCCAGTTAAAGTAGCTTTGATATCAGATTCTGAGGGATGACAGTGGTGAAGGCAGAACTGAAATTGATGAATAACAGTCTTGCATAGCAGTTTTTACCTTCTAAGTGGGTCAGTGTTTCATGGAGAGTTAGTGAGATGGCATCCCCTGCACTGTGGTTTGCCCTGTATGTGAATTTCTGTGTGTCCAGTGTCACAGGTAAGATTGAGGCTATATGATCTTTGACCAGCCTGTCCAGGCACTTCATTGCTGTCGAGGTTAAAGCAACTGGTCGGTAGTCACTCAGAGTTGTTGGCTGTGGTTTCTTGGGTAGAGGAATGGTAGTCATCTCCTTGAAGCATTTCAGAACACTGGCTAGATGGAGTGAAGTGTTGAAGATGTCAGTGAGTACTGGGGCCAGTTTCTTCGCACATTCCCTTTGTACCCGGCCAGCTGCTTTCCTCAGGATGACACATTTTAGGGTTCTGGTGACCGATTGTATTGAAGCTCTGCACCACTGCATCCTTGTCTTCAGGGATTCTGCATGCTGCTGTTTTGTTGTCAGCATCAAACCTACTGAAGAATTTGTTCAGTTGGTTCAGAAACACGATGCTATCATCACATGAAGCTGATGTAGGCTTGTAGTCAGTGATTGTTTGAATTCCTTTCCAAAGTTGCCTGGTATCCTTCTGGTTACTGAAGTGACTTTGGATTTTTCTGCCATACGTCTTTTTGCCTCTTTGATACCTTTGTTCAGTTTGGCTCTGGCACACTTAAAGCTTTCATATCTTGGGATTTGAAAGCTGCGTTTCTTACTTTCAAGAGCTCGTATACCTCACTAGTTGGCCAATGTTTTTGATTTAACCGTATGGTGATGAGTTTGGTGTTTGTTACATCCTCCACACTTAAAAATGTAAGCTGTGACGGACTCAGTGTGTGTGTGTGTGTCCAACTCAGCATGGTTGTTTGTCACAGCAGCCTCTCTAAACACTAACCAGTCTGTACAGTCAAAGCAGTCTTGTAGAGCTGAGTGTGCTCCCTCAGGCCAAATCCTTATTTGTTTTCTAGCCGGTGTACAGGTTTTCAGTGTGGATTTATAAGCTGGAACCAGCATGATGACTAGGTGGTCAGAGCTCCCTAGAATGTGGATAAGGTTTTGCTTTATATGCACCTTTGATGTTAGTGTAGACCATATCTAGTACATTTACCCCTTGTGGCAAAGTTTACATGCTGGTGGTAGTGGGTTAATGTAGTCTTTAGGTTAGCCTGACTGAAGTCTCCTGCAGTTACTACTGCATGCTCTGAATTTCTGTTTTGCAGGTCACTTATAGACTGATATAAGGTGGACAGAGCGTCACTGACATTTGCATCAGGTGGGATATAGACTACTGTGGTGCATATTCCATTGAACTCTCTTGGCAGGTAGAAGGACCTGCATTTTAGTGACAGAATTTCAATGTTTTCTGAGCAGAATGTGGTGGTCATTACACAGTTGCTGCACCAGTTGTTATTAACATATATACACACTCCCCCTCCTTTGGACTTGCCACGTAGTGACTGAATTCTGTCTGCTCTGAATATAGTCATACCCTCTACATTTACTGTGCTATCACTGATATTTTGGTTTAACTGCATTTCAGTAAACAAAAAAAAAAATTGATGTTTAAGTTCCAGTCTTAAGTGATCCATCTTATTTTCAAGTGAGTGTATGTTAGCTAGTAGTATGGAGGGCAGTGCAGGGCTGTGAGGGTTTACCTTCAATCTAAAATTCTTGTCCTGGTCCCTCTTTTCCTCAATCTGGTACATCTTTTCCTTTTTTTGTGACTACCAGTTGCCATGAAAGTGCAATCTGCTCGAAGTTTGCATTCATCTCTATGTTCCAGCAAAATCCTTAGCTGTAGTACTTCCATGTTAGAGCTTACATGCCTCACTGTAAGAAGCTGATTAAACCCACAACATAACGAGAATACAGATCCAATTCTTAACAGATTCTCAGCACTGTAACTTAATCTAACCATGTTTCCTTTCTCTTTAACTGCTTTTCTTGAAGTTTCTGGTAAAAAAGATGACAAAAGAAGCATTTTCCTGATGAGATCTGAAGCAGCTGCTGCCATTAGGCACTGCCCCCCACTCTTTCTGATCTTCCACAAAGACAGGATCTCCCTGCACACAAACCCCTCTTTTCTGCCTAAGGTAGTCAATGACCTATCTCTATATCAGTCCATACACTTACCTACCTTTTTTTCCTTCCCCCAGAACTCTAGTGAGAGGGTCCTCCATACTTTAGATGTCCACAGGCAACTTAGATTTTATTTGGATAAGACCAAAACTGTTAGAAAGCCCAATCAGCTTTTTGTTTCTTGTCATCCCTGGGCTCTGTCCAAGCAGACTATTTCCTCCAGTAGTGAAGTCTTTTGTATAATGACCTACAGCTGGAAACTCCCTCATGTTATGAATACTGCAACACAGAAGAGAAGGGCATCTATCATTATGGTAAGATTTTACACAACTATTTTTTCCTTTGCTAGATAAGTTCCATTTGGAGGAAAAGCTTTCAATTTTCTTATTTGTGCTGATGTTTTATCACTTTCCTCTTCAGGAAAGTTATTTTAAAGCTAGACGTATTGTGTTTTAATGGACTGTCGCAAGACGGGAACACACTTTTAAAGAGAGCGCTTGTTTTGCCTGTCAGTTTAAAAGTGGTATAAAGCAACTGAAAACATTTTTTTCTGTGGAGAAATAGTTTGTTTTACCTTTGTGGGGCTGGTATAGCTTTTGAAAGTACTTTTTTTTTTACTGTGTTTTTCTGTCAAAAAAGTAACTTTTGTAGACTGGTAGTGTTTACTACCATTTGCAGCTCACCTTCCCTGGGAAAGAGGCACCATTTTTGGCTTGACCATGGAACAGATGTACCGGTTTCACAATCAGTCCTTCTTCCAGCATCAAGAAGAAAAAATTTAGAAAATGGCCTTTGCCACTTCAGCAGGCTAGCAATTTGTCTAAGGCATGGGTTAGTGATTCTGTTGTGGTCATTTGTTGTACCTCTGACCAATCATCTTTTACTCCTGATCCCTGTGGTGTAGCACCAACAGCTACTATGGACTGGGGATTAGCATGTCCTCTATGGCTGTTTTGATGCCCTCAGTTGGCGAGGGAGAGCCACTCTTGTTAATCCTAGGAGAGGGAACATGGGAGGTTTCCCTCTTGTATCAGACTTATGTACCCATCCCTGGGAAAGCTGCTGTTGCCATTAGTAACATAGTTAGCTGCATTTTTCCTGCCAAAAAGAAACAGAAAACCAAGAATGTTTCTTTGGATAGTAGTAGTTTACTGGGCCTGGCTCAGGGTTTAATTCAGGCTATTGATCCTTTTTGTAAAGTAGTTTCTGGTAAAAGAGAGAGAGATACCTCTTTTCCTAACCAAATTCAAGATTCTGAATCTGAACAGGAAGATACTGAGATGGATTCATTTTTTTTCCCACAGATTTTTGATTCAGACTCCAAGTAGAGTTCACTTTCTCATCATCCCTGTAGGGTTCATAGGAGTGTACTAGGCTAATGGCCCTGGAGCCTTTACAAGCCTAGCCCATAGAACTGCCCTGGCATCGTGCCGCCTAGCGTTAGTTCCCAGTTCCTCAATCAAGTAGAGCCACTGGAGTGATCCCCGGGATGAACTTTCTATTTGCCATCCATTCATCAAGATTTCTCTTGAAGAGGGCCAGTGAGGTGTTCTGCTTGACATGTATGGGAAGTCTATTCCAGAGCATGGGCAGTCTCTGGGTTATGAACCTGTCCCTCCAGCATGTTCTGATGATCGTGGTAATGTGGTTGAGGTCTCTGGAGCGTGTTGTGCAGAGGTATTGGGATTTCTTTAGATGTAGCATTTCTAACAGAGCTGGGTCAGACATGGGTTTGTAAGTCAAGCAGGGATTGCCTCTTAGTAGATGTTATGAGACAGAGAATAGCTGGAATTTTTTGGAGTCTGTTTATGTAGGACATGTTTAAGGCCTAGGATTTTCTTCGTGAGGTACTTTTGTGGCCTTTCCAGCTGTTGCATGTGTCTAGTGAGGTACACGCCAAATGGGGCATTATACTTGATGACTGGCCTAATGAGGGAAGAGTAGAGAGAGATGATGACCTCTTTTTTCCTGGATGCAAAACGCTTCATAATGAGATGTGCCACATAGGACTTTCTGACCACTGGCAATGTGGTGGTCGAAGGAGAGGTTGCTGTCAACCTGTGTCCCCAGATCTCTTATAATGCCTTCAGTGGGCTCCCATCGATGTGATAATTAGTGGGAACTGAGTTTTTCCCCAAAGGGGATGATGCATTTTTGGCATTAAAGGACCACTACGGGCAAATGAAAAAACATTTTTTTATCTAGTCATGAATTTCTGCACCTTTCTTGCCACAAAATAAGTATTCATTGCTAATTTTTTTTCATCCTTCTCTGCCCTCATGGGGGCAGACATCCTGATGAGACTTTTTTTCTCTGGAAAGCCAAATCTGTCCCAAAATGCAGTATGACAGCCGTGATTGTGAGAAAAAATAGCCCTAACATTTGTTATCAGATTAGACTTCCATTCACTTAAAATAGAAAACCTGAAAAAAAATTGCCAAGTTTGAGAGTCTGTGGATCAAGTATGATTGACTGGTCTGTATTGAGTTTTACAAGTGTTCCTACTGATGTACTTAATACACATTCTCTGAAAAAAGCTTGCAAAAGTGTCAACAAATTACAGAGATAAAAAAGACTTTTTACAAAGACCAGTTTTATCAGTTGCAGTTCCTGAGCAAGTTACTCCTTCCATCTGCCCGCCTTCATTGAGCTAGAATCTCACATTTCCAGCTTGGCTAAGTCTGATACCCAGCCAGATTTGCATGACAATAGACATCAAACAAATCACAGTCATGGTGTGCCACTAAAACTCTTCCTTCATGTTTCTTTACTTGTGGCATTTGACTAGCACTTACAACCTGTGAGAGATGCACTTACCTAGCCAAACTGGAGGTAAAGCTCTCTCCAACCAAGACTGAACTTGACAGTCAAGAGGAGAAGGTAAACATTTGCACCACACCACACTCATCATATAGTCTCACTAAATCTACACCACCAAAATCCACACATAGTAACACAAAAACATTTGCGGAGGCTCTCAATAATAATCTGTCTAAGCGACAGAGACCTCCATAGCAGAAACGCAAGCAACCTCCATCCCCCAACAAAACCCAAATGAGACACAGCCCACAGACTCAGTGTGCCACTCAACCACAGCCAATAAGGCAAAACAACGTACCCAACACACTAGTCATAGGTGACTCTATAGTCAGGCACACTGATGTCCCACTCACCAGGCTAAACAAGGAGAAGGTTACTGTCAGCTGCCAGGATCTGCCACATAACCCATGCACTCAGGTCACTTCACAACAAGTACAAATATGACTCTGTCATTGTCCATGTTGGTGTGAATGACCTGAGACGTACCTCCTTGGACTACATGAAAAGAGACATGGAAGAGCTCTCCGATCTTGTAGCCCAGGCAGGTATGACCCTAGCCCTGAGTAGCATTCTGCCATCGCCCAGAATGATACCGCAGTACAAGGACAAAATTATTGACTTCAACAATTGGCTAAGCTTCTGGTGTCATTCTAAGGGGATCCAGCATCTGTCTGCTTGGGATGACATGGTCGACAGACCATGATGCTTTGCCACAGATGGCCTGCACCTGTCGCCCATGGGATTCCGGATACTGGCTAAGGCTCTTGCCGCCCCTATAGTGCCTTTTTTAGACAAGGTTCAAATGAGAAATTCACCACCATAACAGGAACAGGCAAGCAAAAACTGAGGGCAATGCTACTCAATGCTAGAAGTCTAAATCTCAAAATGCACTCACTCGAGGCACACCTTAAAATTGAGAACATCGATATCTGTGCAATGACTGAGACCTGGTTCAAGGCTCCAGAGAGCACCCCTGCACTTCCAGGCTATAACTCGTACCACACTTTTCGGCCATGTAACCTGGACTGAAACACCAAAGGCGGAGGTGTGTCCATATTCATTAAGGATATCCACACCTCCAGGCCAGTTGCTCAGCATAATGCATCCGAGGTTATCCAAGTGCAACTAACTCTGGGCAAAACTGCAATCCAAATTGTAGCTTGCTACAGATCCCCCACCATGCCCCAGGATTCCCACTCCTCTTTTCTTGGTGTACTGGAAAATATTAGAGTTCAACCAAACACCCTAATAATGGGCGACTTCAACTACCCCACCATTAACTGGGAAAATTACTCATGTACCAACTCCTTAGCTCAACGCTTTCTGGAATTCATAAACTCCAATGCCCTGGATCAACTTATCCACACCCCCCACCAGGGACAACAATATCCTAGACCTCATCATTACCAACATGAGTGACTAGTGTTCCACACCTGAAGTCAACTCCTCATTGGTCCGATCCTACCACAAGCTAATCACTCTAGATATCCACATCCTGCCCCCACCCCCCATTAAGGAAACCACGGTAAAAAATTTCTCCAAAGCCACCTTCATGCTTTTTAAGACAGAAGTGGTGAACTTCATGACACTGATGCAGATGGACAATACAGTTACAACTGCTGTATCCTACACAAATGCACTCTATAAGCACTTACACGAGTGCATGGATCGTGTTATCCCAAACAGAATCAAGACGCTATCCTCCAAAAAAAGAAAAAGAGTCTGGTGGTCCCCTGCCATAAACAAACTGTACAACAGAAGAAAGAAACTGTTGCAAAAGAGAGTGAAATCCCATGAGTGGAGGAGCTCCCTGGTCAGCCTCAGTAAGAAGTTGAGATCCCCCAAAGCTAGCTACGAAAACAAAATCTTCGATAATTCTAAGGACAACCACAAAGCATTCTATAGCTATGTCAAGAATCTCAATGGCAACACCCAGATCTGCTCTGAGTTGCAGCACAACAGCACGAAAATTACAGAACCAACTGATATTGCCAACATCCTGGCAGATAGGTTCAGTGCTAACTTTACCCCCCCTCACCTCGTAATGGGCCCATATTCCTCTATAGAGTCCTTGTAATCACTACACAGGTAAAAGCTGCACTCTCTAAAGCCCAAAACACAGCATCCATGGGACTGGACAACATCCCAGGCTGCGTTTTACATGAACTTCAGAACGAACTGGCTCCCCACCTAAGCACCATGTTCAATAATAGCCTTGCATCAGGCTTTGTGCCCACTGAATGGCACACAGCAACAGTTGTCCCACTCCACAAAGGGAGAGCCACCACTAATCCCGGGAACTATTGCCCTATTAGCCTGATGAGCCTGGTCTGCAAGGCCATGGAATGTATCATCATGGAACTCATAAACAAAGACATTGGTAACCTCCAAACTCTGGATCCCATCCAGTTCGGGTTTCTGAAATGCAGATCATGCTTCCTGAACCTGATCGACTTCTTTGAGGCAGTCACCAAAGATGTAGATGAGGGTAAGGTGGTTCACACAGCCTATCTTGACCTCGCCAAGGCTTTTGACGCCATCCCCCATCCTGGAATTATAGGCCACACTAAACTAGGTATAAATCCCTACATCACAAGATGGGTTGCCAACTGGCTCACTGACAGAACCCACACTGTAAAAGTTTCAGACTCCAAATCTGACCTCAAACCAGTGACAAGTGGAGTACCACAGGGTTCAGTCCTGGGACCTCTCCTGTTTGGTGTCGTCTTCTCTGAAGTACAGGCTAACACAGAAGGCCTCTGGCTAATGAAGTTCACAGATGACTGCAAACTAGGAGCCATAGTCAAGTCCCCAAATGATGTGGACATCCTACAGAAGGGCCTCGCTGAGACAGATGCCTGGTGTCAAAGCCATGGCCTCAAGCTCAATGCTAAAAAGTGCAGTGTCATCCCCTTTGGTAAAAACTCTGTACCCATGAACTACCACATAGGCAGCAATCTACTTATCACCGAATGTGTGATGAGAGACCTTGGGACTCAGGTGGGCAGTAGACTCTCCTTTCATAGTCACATCACCACAGTAGTCAGGAAGTCCTTTTATGTGGCACACCTTATCATAAAAGGGTTCTCATCCAAGAAAAAATAAGTCATTGTTCCCCTCTACTCCACACTCATTAGACCCATTATAGAGTATAACATCCCTTTTGGAATGTACCTCACAAGACATCTGCAGCAGCTGGAAAGGCCTCAGAAGTACCTCACAAAGAGGATTACTGGCCTCAAACAAATGCTCTACACTGACCGTCTCAAAAAACTCCATCTTTACTCAGTAGCATATTGCCTACTCCGAGGTGATCTCTGCCTAACATGTAAAGCTATGTCAAACCCAGAGCTGTTGGACATGCTGCACCTAAAGAAATCCCAATCCCTCTGAGCTACACGCTCTAGGGACCTAAACCTTGTCACCACAATAAATAGAACATGCTGGAGGGATAGATTCCTGTCCCAGAGACTTCTCATACTCTGGAACAGGTTACCCATCTATGTCAAGCAAAGTTCTTCATTAGCACTCTTCAAGAAAAATCTTGATGAGTGGATAGGAAATAGGAAATACACCCCAGGGATCACTTCTGTGTCTCGACAGTGGCACAGGAAAATAACTTTCTTGGGTGTTGTAAGCCAGGGAACCTTGTTGGCTAGACTTACGTAGGCCCTTGGGCTGATAGCCTAGTACCTACCTATGAACTTTCTAAGGCATTAGGAGTTAACAAATAAAAGAAACCACGCATATCATTCCACAGTTTAGACCAGTATATCAATTTCTTTAAATATACACAGTAATATATTTACTTTGGATTGCTTTTTGGCTGTTCACATGGTTACTTTTGCAAAGTAGTTCTGTCATAGTATAACCTGAGCTATCTTATGTAATGCAAAGCTGAACAATAGTTTTGTTTCTTCTTAACAACCCTTACAAAATAAGACTACATGAACTAGCACTAGCTTTTATGAAACCGTTAAGTACAATAAATGCCATTATTTGTTCAGAAGAATCCAACACCTTATTCAAATATTATGGCTTGTACTATGTCAGAGCAAATGTGTAACTCAAAAGTAGGGACACGTGGACTCAAATGTATACATACATTCATGCATATTGACACAGCTCACCAAAGGTGGGCATAACAGACACGTAACACAAGAACAGGAGGAAGAAAGTAAATTCTGGTTTGATACTCCGCTGAGCTCTCCATCACTGCAACTCTCATCTGGTGAAGAGTAGCACTAGAAACTGAGATTATAGGGAATGTAAGTGCTGGTTCCTGCAGTTCCAGACATAGCACTGAATTTTTCTTATGTGGAGACAGACCAGTGGTATTATGAGAATCATGGATGCCATCAGTCTTAGAATTTTTGGGAATTCTCTTGCTGATGCAATGTTCCTTCTGGAGAATTCCTGAAATACTATTTGGTAAGACAGGACCTTGTCTTCCAGAAGAAAGGCCATTCTTTAGTTATTGTTGATTAAGCCTTTGCAAAGTTATCAGACATGTCTTCCAACGGTTACATCAGCTGAGAGAGTAAGGTCCAGACTTTCTCTAATGATTCCAAACACCTGGATACAGACTATGCACAAACCAGCAAGTCATCCAATTAAGGCAAATTGTGAATGCCCAGCATTTGCTGGAGTATAGGAGGGAATAAATTCTGGTACAGTGGATAGGCTGCCAAAAATGATCCCACTTACTGGAGAGAAGCTTGGGAATGTGGAACATTTTCAACTCGCCTTGCATCATTTTAGCTTTGTCATCCCAGTGTTTAAGGATCTGATTTGCTGCTGTAGCAAACACACAATCAGAATCAAGTGGTTTATTCATAACCTCATTTTTTTAACTCATAAGGAAAGTTTGATTGTGAACGAAGCAACCAATGTTGCTGCATTTATAGAAACAATATTGGCCCCTTCCAAGGCACTCCTTAAAGCATGTTTAGATGCCTGAGAATCATTGGAAACAGTATCTTTAACAGATACTTTTTTTCTCAGCAGATAATGATGCATTGAATTTGTCTGAACAGTACATACACCTCAGGACAAACTTTCACATAAAACACTGGTAGTTAAACACCCTGAAAGATACCATGCTGGACTTTGCCAGCTTTTTTCCACTCTGATTCTAGCAATTTGCCTTGTTCATCTGAAGGGACTAGGTTTGATAAAGACATAAATCTTTTTATTGGAAGAGATCACCAGGGACACAGAAGCAGGGTCCACAGACAAGGGGGGCTTGTAGATCAGGTATGGTTGAGCATGCCCTCAATTTCTTAAACACCTTTTAAGCAGAAACTCATTCGGAAGAGAAGAAATGCAAGTTTTCTTAAAAACATCCTCCAGTGCTGGGATCGATGGAGGGAAGGTTGCCCTATCTGGGGTCTCTTCCTCCAAAAGTTCATATATTCTGCTACTCTCAGGGGTGGCCAAAGATTGTTCCCAATTGAACACATCCCCAAATCTGGCCAGCATTTCGGAAAGTGAAAGCATCTGTTTGGGTTTCTGAATCTCTTCATCATCTGAAATCTCATGTTCTGGATCTCCTGCAAAATCAAGAGCCTTGGGTGGTTGAATGGAAGTAGGAGTGACAGCATTACTAATAGCCTGTGTTAGTACCCTGCAACCAATCAGGTGGAAACAGCCAAAGACTGCTGCCCTGCAATGTGGTGGGTCTTCTGTCTCTTTACATGCACTACATTAGTGGGACAATTCCCAGGGGAGATGTATCAGCACTGACAACAGTTTCTATACCCTTGACTTCTCCTCCCCCTAAAGAGTTTGGGTCTCCTGTACCTAAACTGGGCAATGCTAGAACCATAGAAATATATATCTGTCCCTTATGTCACACACATCTGTGCTGCTAATACTGTGTTTTGACAAGGATGGGCTGCATCTATCTCATTTGGACTTCTGCATCCTGAGACTTTCCCTATAACATAGTGCCTCTTTAGGCAATGTCATTCTACTCAGAATACAGATTGCAGTATGGAAAATCAGTGTAGTATCGTTCGTCATTAGGAACCTGAATAACAAAAATGCTTTCCCTCAAGTTCTTTCTAACTCTGGAAGAGCTATGATTAGTATCATAAAATAATTGTATTTTGTCAAACGTGTGATATCCAAAGCTGTTATGTCTGCCAATCATTCACAATTTACTAATTCAGAATTGCAGGGATTTGCATTGCAATGGGAATTCTGTCACATTACCACTGGCCCAGAATACCTGTGGGCCTTTACACCATTGGAAATCCAGAATACTTAACTACAGCCATTGGGATTGTCACCTGCTCCGATTTTGATAGGCTGCAGGCTACAAACAAATCCCTTGATTTCATCAGAGTTGCTTAAACCACATTTAGAATGCTACCTCGTGGAACAATGACACATTCCCATTCCATCCAACAACTTAACTATGATAATGTGCAAACAAGAAACAGTCCTTCATCCATGAAATATTGCAAGGTCTCAAGATCTGACAAAAATAGATGTCATCAGGAAATGGTCATTCACAAGCAGCTGGGATCACACATTGTTCAAACACAAAGTATTCTGCTTAAACAAAATAGTTGCCATTTGAATAAAAGAGCCCACATGAAATTCACTAGTCCACCAAATATGTGTCAGACATGAGAAGGAGAATGCAGAGACCCACAACATAGAATAAGGCCCCTCTATTAGTCAAAATTCCAGACCCCAGACTCTGAATTCAGGGATAGTTCTTATAGTCTGAGGTCTTGCCAAGGTCCTTAAACAGGATTCACAGTCTAAGAACTAGGACTTTGATTTCCAGATTAGCCTTCTTTCAGAATGAGAAGCCTCTGCAACACAACCTTTTTTCTTCTATAATTTATCAAGCTTCCTGCTAGCTGAAAATGTGGTAAGGATGGTCCCCCATGTTCAGAAAGACATACCAGTAATAAGTGGAATTTATCACCATCTTGTGCCTATCACATAAAGTTATCCTGTTCTATTTATGCCATAAACCACCAACAACACTACAGTACAAACTACATTATAATAAAATAAAAAACATACCTCTACTCCAAAGCAATAGACCATATCAATTGAACCCAGAGCTGAGCCAAGTGCAAAATGCAAATCAACCACTACAACAACTTTCTAAAAAGAAACCAAAAAGCCTAAAGTGAAAGAAAAAATGACTGCTACAATCCGTTAAAAAAGCAATATAACATACAGCTCTTGCTGTCCTAAAAATGCAAATTAATCGGGTAGAATTTTCATGTCATTAAATTGTAAACCGATCAAACAAAATATTCAACAAAGTCAAAGAAAGAATGGACAGTTAATGAAGCACAAGGAAAAGAGCAAGCAAAATGGAAATCATATGACAACAAAACATAGAAATGAAAGCACCGTCCTGGCCATATCATAACGTACTACAAAGAACTGAGGGGGAAAAAAATCCCATATGAAAGGAGGACATTAACACATACATCCCTTTGAAAACACTACAGCAACTAGCAAAAGAACACACAAAATAAAATACAAAAAAATAAAATCATAAACATATCTTCTCCACTATCCTCATTCACAATATATTAATGTTGTAGCCTAAATAAAATAAACATTTTAAATATCACCTAAAATGACAACTGCACCCAACACAAAAACACCACTATAACCCAGTCTGTATTTCAACAAATAACTTTCTTATTCAATCCTCCGTTATCGTTTGCACACCAGTTGTCTTCAGCCAATGATGTGCACAAGTCAGTGAAACTAGTGGACCAAATCTGCACTACGATTTAAGTAGTAGGTACCACTCATTGCGTCAAACCTACCACCAAGCTGACAGATACAAACTATCTATCAAGTATATCTAAACCAGATGCCTCATCCCTTGGAACTCATGCCTAAAAATCCATAATAAAACTATTTACCCATCTATACTGAATATCTTTAAACACCCCAAAAATTCAAAAGTATGTCCCTCAGTTAAATTAGATGCCCAGTTGATCAAAATGAATTACAATGGGACACTTACCAGTCTAATCAAAGCAAATTTTTCTGAATACAATTTAAAAAAAATCAAGAAAAGAATATTTATAACCCCCCATTCCCAAAAATAAACAGCAAAGCACAAAACTGAAAAAAACATTACAAGGAGTAAATGCGTAGTTCTTTCCTTAAAAAAGTGCAAAGCCTAAATAAAAAAGCCATACTTTTACTTTACAGTAATTCGGCACACTATTTTTCTTCCCTACCCTGAAGCCATAAACTCACAAAAAAAAACATATTAGACAACTGCTGTGTACTTATGCAGCTCCACTGGCATAAATAGACAAGCCCTAACTATGACACAGGTGAGTTAAGTTGAATTAGCATGTTATACACCTGTTGGAAGTGGCAGGATGGAGGAAGAGGAAGAAAGATGAATGCCTCCTTCTTAAGGGAGGCAGTAGAGGTTTCTGGTGTGTGGTTATTTCATGCATCCCATTGGTGGTGGCAGGGCCATGAGAGCTACTGTTCTGATGTAAGGCTGACAAAAGAGCACCATATCACCTTGGAGGTAGAGGCATTCCCCTTGTAGCACAGTTACATGCCCTCCTATGACAAAGGCCCAACATATCAAAGATAGGTAGAACTTACAAGAAAAATGCCACTGTGAGATACAAAATGTCTCACTTAGATTAGTATGGCAGAAAGAACCCCAAGAAACCTACCCCTGAGAATTGGAAGCCTCCCTCTAAATAGGGTGTTCTCAGAAAGGAAACCTCACCAGTGTGGGTAAACACACGGTATGACCACAGCTTGGGATAGTTGCATTGGGTAGCCTTAAGTCAGTAGTACATGAGTGGGTCACAAAAGATGACAAATATAAAGTATCTGTGTCAGAGTGTTAGAGTGTTTATATCATTAAAAGTGGGGTGAGACTGTTCTAGCCCCTTAAGTGACATAAGCTGCATACCTTGATTACAGTGGCAAAATCCCAATATGCAAGCAAACCCTCTGACATCTAGCGTCAGCACTCTGTAATAAAAATCTTGCAGTGATCTAGATTAAAATCTGTGACAACTGCTGAGTACATTATATTTATAGCTGTACCACTGATGCTCATAAGATTCAGATACTAAGAATAAAAACACACGTGGATGTGCACATATGCAATCACACAAGCACACACATGCACTTTCTCTCATTTCCTCATTTTGCATATAGCGCTTTTCAAAAAATTCTGCACTGTACTCTACTGTGGTTAGTACCAAGTTTCTTTACTCAGTACTCTGTTATCAGTTGTTAAAAAGCCCATGATTCAGCTACTGTGGCCAGGAGTCCATGAGTACTTCCTTCAGATTCTGCACTTGGTAGTGTAAAGAGAAAAATGTTCCATTCTCTTCAGTTCCTCAGAGTCACCATGTTATACCATTCTGCTCAGGATTCTACTATACTCACTACTCTCTGTATGTAGTATCCTTGAAACTATTCCTGGCTAACAGATTCCTTGTATGTCAACATCAGCTATAAAGACCACTAAATTCCCTAGGTTTTCCAGTTATGAAAGCTTGCTCAGAAAATCAGCTAGATGTATACAGATAGTCAAAGACTTTAAAGAAATGAAGGAATAAAACAGAAATGCTAAAATCCATACTGTCAGAATTAAAATGTCATTTAAAACGTTGCAGTCCCTAAACTTCCAGCACCATGTCAATATGACTAAATAAAAAATTATTACCCTCCGCCCTTGGGACAAGCAAATACCACACTTTCTTTCTCCAGATGGCAGGTCTGCTAGAAAAAAAGGAGAATTGTTGACGCAACTAGAGTAGGGGACTCCCTGTAATAACTGAAGTGTCCAAAAAAAAAACCTGTCAGCCTTGCAGATCTCAGCAAACAGAATACGTACATTTATTGCACTTGCCCCTACCATAGAACACCACTTCAAAGTCTTAAACAGTGCCAAATGGGTACATATTAAGGAAAGATGTACACTGTTCCTCACATCCCTAAAATACAAACTAATGAATAGCAAGGCTGTTTTCTTCACAAGCCAACTTTCCAGACACAACTTAACATGTAAGTTGGCAATCCCCCATTAACTTAATTATTGCTCAAAACAAACTGCAAAAGGAATGTCTAAGATGGCTGCACACGAATCAACATTTATGCTTATGCAAAACTTATTTTTTCCCTTCAATTTTAAAACAATTAGATTTAATAAAAAAAAAAAAATTAAAATAAGTATGTTGTTGCAGCGGAACTCCGGTCCGCTAATGATTGGCAGTAGATTTTTACGTGCCGAGTTGCCAGCCCTACAGCACAACCTTCAACGAAGGTATGCCCATTCACACATGTCTCCAGACAGAAAACGCTCTAGCTGAGAATCGAATGGGACGTCTTACTGTGAGGCGACAGCACTACTGCAGCACCACCACAATAAGTATGTATATGTCCAAATATGTTTGAACTGACATCTGCTCCACAATTTTTTTTTTATTTTATTTAACATTTATTTACTGTGAAAGTCCGACTGGGAACAGAACCCATTTCAGCGGATGCCCAGGGAGAAAGCTCCAGAGGCAGTTTGCAAATAATGTAACAACACAAAAATACAAAGTATACAAAGGTACAATAAACAAAAAGTACAAATATTTCATAGCTTTACATTATGTAGTATCCCTAGAATAGGACAAGTATAAATCATGATTTTACATAGATTAAAAGGATATATTACCTTACACAGAGAGAATCAAAACATCCGGAATAGTAAGTTACAGACATAAGGTTTCAGGTGTTCGATTTCACACTGATGACGAGAGCAACCAAACAGAGAGTGAAGGAAAGGTGTGTAGGTTAAGTAAGAAAAGGGGGAAAGAGTGGATGATGAGGGTATCTGGGTAAAAATAGGAAGGGCAGTTTCAGGCTAGTTATTCGCGAAGGGTGAAGGGGTGGAGAAGTAAGGAGCGGTAAGTAGGAAATAAGTACATAACTCTCTTTGTGGAAATAGGGTACATTATAAACAAAGTTCTAAAAATGTAAATTTAAAGAACACAGCTATGAAGCTATATGAAAACAGTTTTCATTAACAGTGTTCTACTGAACAAATCTACCACCCCCACAAAAACAGCCCTTGCATTTTTACATCCAGCTAGACACAACACAGAAAATGCAATACAATCAAGAATCACTTGGTACATACCAACATAAAACCCCACAACATTATAACAAACGTTGAATAAAAAATGTCTTTATTTGTAATTGCAAAGTTCAGAGAAAGCCGATTAAAAAAAGCCCAAATGAGAAATTCACTGCAAGTGCTGTAAAATGTATCAAGAGCTGCTTCAAATTCCAATGTTTATGGTTTTCATAAGGTACAAGCCACACTTATGGCTTATTTTTTACCCATAAATTCATATACTCAATCCAGCTAGCAGGTGTAATTTAAGATCCGTCCTCTGCTTAATCCTCACACAAATCTGACCATGAAAACAATAACTGACAGCTGACAGCATGTGCTCCCTAAAAGTGATAAATCTTGCTACTGCAAATACCAGAAAAAAATCATTTTAGAAAGGTCATTTTACATGCTTGTTTCAGAATACTTAAAATCAAATATACACATCCAATAATTTCACTATGTTTAGAGGAGTTTCTAAAGGAGCAAGATTGTAAGAGAATGCAAAAAAAAAGTGTTCTAAAGCTGCTACATGAATTCGGAAAAGCCGAACAAACACCCTTTTAAAAAAAAAAACACAACTAATCACCAAACTTGAGGGATGTAAGCAGGAAGCAAAGTAATACTTTCTTGCAGCAAATGCAGAAACAAGCCCTATATAGGATCATAAGAGGTTACTAGGCTAATAACCCTGGGGCCCTTACAAGCCTAGCCAAGAGATTATTCCCAAAAAGAAAATTCAGTCAGCACCTGTTGCACCCATCAGTGAGGGACACAGGTGGAACTCCTGGGACAAATTTGTGGCTTCCCATCCACTCATCAAGGTTATGTTTGAAGAGGATTAGTGAGGTGCTCTGTTTGATGTGTATAGGAAGTCTATTTCAGAGACGGTGCAGCCTCTGGGAGACAAACCTGTCTCTCCAGTATGTTTTGTTAATATCACATATTAGGTTCAGGCCTTTTGAGCGGGTAGTGCATGAGGAGTTAGACTTATGGATATGGAGCATCTCTAGTAGGGCAGGGTCCGAGATTGCCTTGTAGGCAAGAGACAGATCACTCCTGAGCAATCTGTATGATACCGAATAGAGTGACAGTGATTTGAGCTTGTCTGCATAAGACAGTTGTTGGAGGCCATGAATTCTCTTTGTGAGGTATTTCAGTGGCCTTTCCTGTTGGTGCAGATATTTGGAGAGGTACATCCCAAATGGGGCGCTATACTCAATTATTGGTATAATGAGGGAGGAGTATAGAGAGGTAATAACCTCCTCTGTTCTGGATACAATCCTTTTATGTATGAGATGAACATAGTAAAAGGCTTTTCTGACCACTGCTGCTACATGATGGTCGAATGTGAGGCTATCAACCTGAGTGTCCAGGTGTTTCACCACAGGTTGTGTGCTTAAGGGGTTGTTGTTGATGTAGTAATCGGTAGGGGTCATGTTTTTGCCAAATGGTATGATGATACATTTTTGTGCATTTAGCTTGAGGCCATAACTTTGGCACCAGTCATTAGTTGCTGTGAGACCCTCTTGCAGTATGTCAACATCGTTTGGGGAGTCAATGACAGCACCCAACTTATAGTCATCGGCAAACTTGGTCAGCCACAGGCCTTTTGTCATTGCCTGTAGGATTACTGACTGTGAAGCAAGAGAGCATGGACTCCAGGTTACTGATGTTCTTGCAGGTGGAAGAATTATGTGCTAGGAGAAGAGGGTGGCCAGTAAACATGAGGCAGTTGCTACACTGTCTCAGTATGCCCATGTCAACCAGGCTGGCAGGAGACAGTGATGGGAATTGTCCAGACATAGTATTCTGAATGCTTGGGCAGCCTTATGGAGAAAGGGTATTAAAGGTTTGCCCACAAGAGCGTAGACCACAAGAACATTCTTAAATGTAAAGTAACTGGCCTGAAGCACAAGTGCTAAGACCAAAGCTAAAATGCTTAGAATAACAGATACTTTTAATTAGGCTACTAACAAGCAGTAATAAATGCAGCAGAATAAAATCACTTGAACATTTAAGAACACAGCAAAAATAAAGTAATAAAGTATGAAGAACACAATTACAGTAAAAGAAGCTGAATAGAGTGTAATTTTGTTTTTAAGTGGAGAGGGAGGAAACAGAAGATAGTTCAAGATATGAGAACTAAGGGTGTTGGCCTTCCCAAATGCTCTCTCTCTACTTAGTACACTGAGCTGATGAGATAGGACAGGGAGGAGTGCTCAAAATCAAAGCAGCAAGGGGGGTACTTCTACCCAAATGATCTCACTGCATTACTTTGAGTGATCAAATGAGATTGGACTGGGAGCAGTGACCAAAATCAGATTTACAGCAGAGGCAGGTAAATCCAAAGCCACCAAGTTTAAGACTACAACAATTGGGAGGGAGGACAGGAAAAACGAACAGTGCAGACAACAAAGGACAGAAACAATAAAGCAAATATATAAATACTAAAGCAAATAAATACAGCACACTGCAAATTGAGTTGCAAAAGAAGTATACTTATCAGTTTGGAATATCAGATGGTAATAGAATCCAACTCTGCACACAGCCAGGAGAATTTAGCTCTGCACAAATTCACAGATAAATCCTCAAATATCCTAAGCCAGTCCTAAACCATCTTGATTTAGTTGCACATTTTAAAGCCTTGTGCACTTCCTCCATTGATCCTTTGTAATTTGGCTGCTCAGCCTTTTCTCCTAATCCTGACTGAGTTCCTTTGATTTTTATAATTATAACATGTAATTCTGTACACCATATTAAGTATCCCGTTTTATAACCCAATCTGTTCTTGGTTCCATAAAATATTCTACTGAGGTGGCCACTCAGCTATCCCTTCTCTTTCTTTGCCTGTGTTCTGCTGTTATTCCCCGATACAGGGTCCTAACCCTATCATGTAATCCAAATGTTTCTTTTACTTCCTCCCATTCTATTAGTTTTCCTCCCCAGGTAATTTGGCCTCATTAGCTTGGCTACTTGGTTAACCTCCTCCTGTTATTTTCCACTGTTTCTTGCCTATTTTCGATCTCTTTATTTGTGAACTCCATCAGCTAAATGGACTGGGCCTGTGGATATTATTAATGATTTTATTGTGTTTTTAAATAACACTACTGCGTTTTTAGAATTCACATACAATGTTAGCCAAGAAAAATTACAATACTTGGATACTGTGATATGCAAGGAGAATAATGAATTCAGTTCAAAAGTGTTCAGAAAAAGCACGTTGTCAGACTCATATCTGCACTATAACAGTGCACACCCTACACATTATAAGAAAAATATTGTCAAAGGGCAATATATAAGGCAGGTAGAATGATGTCAACCAAGGAGGAACTTTTCAAGGAGATGGCATTACTAAGGCAGCTCTTTATAGGTAGGGAACATCCCACTTGGTTGATAGACCAGGTAGAGAATGAGGTATGTGAGAGGAGAACAGATACATTTAGGCCTATTTTAGGCATTAGCCCTGATAACCAAGAGAATGAGATTCAGGTTAAACAGGATACCTATGGAAACGCCTTGGTAAGAGAGTATAACAGAAGTTCTAACATGATTAGATCTATACTAGATACTGAATGGAACAGATTTGTTGCACTTACAGATATAGAAAAGTTAACTAAGAAGGAATTAAAAGTGTTTTTTAGAAACTCATTAAGTTAGAAAAACCTGTTAGAGAAAGAAATAGGACAGAATAGTGCAACAAAGAAGAGAAAAGGACCATTCAAGTGTGAGCATTGTGCCCAGTGCAGTTACATAGTAAATAGAGAGAGTATTCACTTGGAGAGTAGAAACACAACAATCAAGAGTAAGGAACATAGTCATTGTGATTCCAGTGGCCTCATCTATTTAGCCAAATGTCAGGATTGCTGGGCATTTTATGTTGGCAAGACGGAGCGTAAACTTCGATGAAGAATATACAAGCATAATTATGAAATTCAGATTCACAAAGATACTAATGCTTTATTCAAGCACAAACAAAGATGCATTAATAACCACTATAATTTTTTTGTTTAGAGAAAGTGAAAATGGATGGAAGGGGTGGTGTATAGGAGGAAACAATAGCATACAAAGAGTTATGGTGGCAGATCACCCTCCAAGCAAATACATTCCCTGGGCTTAATGATAACATTTCAATTGCCCCTGTGCTCAAATTAAGGGCAGACAAGCTTTAATGATGGTTTAACTGAAGAAAGTGTTTTTATTTGGTTTTATGACATGATTCATTGTTTGCAGTATGTTTTTTATAATATGTTCTTATAACATGTATTTATTTTTTAAACAGAATTTTAGGAATGAAATTCATTTTTAACATATTTATATTTATATTCATTTAAATTTGTATACAAAATTAGAATGATTTTTAATTTCACACCAATGTAATGCAAAACCATTAAGCATAAATTATTTGTATTTATTGTTAGTTGGTAGAACTTGTTTATAAGAATGGACACTAGAAGAAGTATCAAGTTCATCTTTCATGGATGTATTTTTTTTTAAAGTTATAAAGCAAAGAAAATATATATTATTTGATGAAGTTTTAAGATAGATATGATTAGTTTCAGGCAAAGGTACTCTGATTATATGTTTTTAACATGATCAAGTGGTTTTATGTTCATTTATTTTTTTTCAAAAAACGCTTATGTTAATATATGCACAGTCATTTTACGGTTATTTCACCATGTTTTAAAGAATAATGACTTTCTCAAATTTCATTGGTTAATTAATTAATTAATTAATAGATCAGAAGAAGTATAAATGGAGGGGTTTCAAAGTCTGCCCGCATCTGAGGAAGTGTTCTAAACAAAAACATATCAGTTACGAGCGTTAATGTCAGAAGTGTATGTGGTTTTTTTTTTCGTTTTTTTATTAAAGCTGTGGTTTTACATCTAAGCACCTGGTATCCGATCCTTGGTGGTACTTGTGGATATTTATTGTTGTATACATGGGCTATATGAGTTTTAGTAGTCAAAGATTAAACTAAGTATTATAGTTTTCTGTTTTGCCTTGGTAAACATATGAATCTACTTCAAGGACAAAACAAAGAAAAAAAAACAGGAAAAATATTCTGTTTAAAATAAAAACAAAAGCTATAACTGGAAACAATGGCATAATCTAATGAAATGTACTTGCAACTGTGAGACAACAACTCAAAGAAATACCAAAGCATTTAATCAAACTACATGCAGGTTTAGTTCCATATTATAACTGCAATATATGCTACGATTAGACCGTATGGTATCCAAATAAATAAATATAAACCTGCTACCTATATGTTTTATATGGAACACTATAGCACATGGATTTCTTCCTCTTACAGTTCCATGAACTATCAACATAGTAACATTACTCTTAATTGAAAATATTCCAGAATATCTTATTTCTATTCTATTTTCATTATACTTGGTACAGGATGACTTCTCCCTTAAGTCCCTTTCCATTCATTGTGTTTTGAGACCAGGTTGTGTCTGGGATTTTTGTAGCCTTCCAGAACATGAATTGATTGACACCACACTATGGCCATTCACCAGTTGCACGAGAAAAGGGAGAGCCCATGGAGGTACGACTGCTGCTTACAACAGCTAAGTTTGTTGGATTTTAGTCCTAATGCATCCATTATCTGGTGCATCTATATTAGGCTGGAAAGATAATTAGACAGCTCAGGATGTATAACCATCCAGAGCAGACACACCTCCAGGGCAGACTGTCCCTTCAAACCTTGTAGTCGTGTTCCAGCTTAATTTGAAAAATGAGAGGCATGACTACCAGCAACAGGATCCCTTCCACCCCTAGGAACTGCACACCCCCATTCTCCCCTGCTTGTGCAGTTAAACACTTGAGCCACTAATCAGACTCCCTACACTAATAGAGAGACTAGAACACCATTTTGTTCACTATTTGCATAATAAACTACTGCATGCAGCTGAAACAAAAATTATGTATCTCACATGTACCAGTTAAAAAACATGTACTTGTTATACCAAATGTTTACTAACAGTGAAGACAAAGTGTTTTTGTCATGTATTTCTTTTTTTTGTTTTTGTTATGGAGAAATTTTCACCAAATGAACACAAAGTCATAACTTTAGCACTAACAGTTTCAGACAAACCATTAAAAATCCTGATCTTAAGTGTCTATGTCATGAAGTTAGACATGTCATTTTGCAAGTCTATCATAAAATTGATTTCACAGCTGGAATATGAGATGGTATTTTAAGACCAAAGTACATAATGAACGTGGTATACTTCATGACAGTGAGATCATAGCTTGTAACCTTTTAACGCAAGAAAACTGGACAAAGCCGAAAATAATCGGGAGACAGAGGCCCAAAAATATGGGCAGATTTAAAATATTACTATTATAAACTTTTAAAGTTGTTAGAATAACAGGATTTGTGTTAGCACACATTTTTCTGTGAAGGATATGAAGTCTAAACTGGAATGTATGTCATTTTTTTTACTTCAGTCCTTAGGGATCTTCCAGATACCACACATTTTATGAGGAACAGACCAAAAATATGAGGCAATAATCTGGTCATTCTGCAAAAATCTGGACAGTTGAGATAATTATTTTACACACAAATGTGATATTTAAATTGTTGGCTAAAATGATAAGGAATGATGAAGTTATGGTTATTTGCTCAAAGTCCAATTTAAAATAATACAGACAATGCAAGTTACTCACAAAACTGGATGTGAATGAGTGAGAATTGTTTTTTTTTTCAGGGAAGACTATATTGTTAGGCTTTTATAAGCTGAGTATGTAGTGGGTGGGTCCTGCCATTGGATGGTCAAAGGTATGTGGGAGGTGGTGATGTCTGGACCAGACTGCATAAACCACTCAGCTCTCCTGCAATAGCTAGTGGATGAAATATGGGCACTGCTGGATTGAGGCTGGCAAAAGTGCTGATTAGGACTGTACTAGCAGTCTAGAGCAGTACAGGTTGGTAGCATATACCATTAGCTGTTCCTCATATAACCATGAGTGTGTTTGCCACTTCAGTGTGGTATAAGGGTACTTGGTTGCGAGTGGTATATCTGCTGGGTGGATAGATGGCTTTTTTGGTACAATTATTTCAATTTTTTTAGGAGACTTGGGGCTTCCAGTACTATGATTTGCCTGCAAACACTGGATATACTGAATGCAGCTAGCCTTCATTCTTGTAAACTGGGTACACTCAATATCGGTTTGCACAGAAGGATATTAAGAGAGGGTGCCACAGTGCAATGGATGGAAGAAAAAAAAAAAAAAAAATATATATATATATATATATATATATATATATATATACACACACACACACATATGATTAATGGGGGCCATCTAAACATGTACCAATTTGCTGTCCAGAATATGTATTCTTATTCCACTTCATTTTATGACCACATCTGTGATCTGGACCATATATCCATTGTACTGTGTGCAACTGGACCATCTACATGGTGGAGGATTTTATTGTATACATTAATCAGAGTAATTAGTTTCTAAACTTTATACATCATTACTCCTCAGAATCCATTGAGTATTTAGATGTCACAGTTCACAAGGATAGACTGAATGAGGAGTTTCAGTTGACGATTTATAGAAAACCAAGTTTTACAACAGTTATTTGCTCTACAATATTTGCCACCCATTGTATTGTAAGAAAATTATTTTCAAAAGATGGTTAGGTGAGCTAGAATGTGTCCTGATTTTGTTAACTTCAATGTGGAAGTGGATAAGTTAACAGATATGGTTTTGGAGAGGGGTTATCCCTTGAATTTACTTTCTGAAGTACATGAAGAAGTCTTGACTAGTTGGGGTGTCAAATACCATGATGTTATGTTTCCCCCTACAACCTCTCCTCGACAGAGGGATAAGTGTTCATACACAAACTCCTTAGTTGTTACTTATAATGCTTATTCTAAAATGGTCAAGGATATTGTGAATAAAGATTGGAGTATTTTTAAGGTAGATGAGGATGTTCTGAAAAACTGGGTGAAATACCAAATTGTGTTTTTAAACAGGTAGAAATATTAAGGAGATGTTTGAACACCAAGGGAGTATTAACAATACTAAAGCTACTAAGAACACCCATAGATGGGGTGCTTGCAATCAATGTTCTTATGCACTGGAGAAGGGCTTTATTATTTTGGATTCTACTGTTACTAAAATTTCCCTTGTTGATGGAAATTGTGCCACAAAAGTAAATGTATATATTGCTTTAAGTTCAGGGTGTTCATGCGATTATATTACCAAAATCGAAGGGAAAGACAATTTCAGAGAAGAATCTATGAACATGTTTACGCTATATATAAATGTAACTCTAACATCTCACTTTACAAACACAAGTTAACCTTTCTGACCTGCATAAAGTTTCATTTTGGATTATTAGAGGTGGTCCCACAGAATATTCAGAGAGGTTCCTGGGAAATGAGAACAGAATATTGTGAACTTATATGGCAATTAAGATTAAATGTCTTTTTATATCCTGGGTTAAATGAACAACTATCAATCACCCTGGTTCATAAACTTAGGGGTACTAAGTTATTAATTAAATAAATTATCAGTTATGATCAAACAGGTAATTTCACTCACTTTTTATTGCTTATTTTTTACACTTAGGATACAGCTTCACAGCACAGCCTCACTATACAGACATCCTACATTCCATCAGATGAAAAATTGTGTAGCAGACAAGCTGGACAAGACCAGGACAAACCCTCACCATTGGAAACTAGATCTGTTGGGAGTTCATCAAGTAGCCACGGGGGTGGCCATGGCCCCCAGTTTTGCAAAAATAGCACTAGGACATTGGGAGAATTTATTCTTATATGACCGTATTTTTTTCTATATATTTGAAAAAAATATTTACACTTTATCAATAACATTCTTATGGTGTGTCAGTTGCTATTGAGTTGTTAACTATATTTAAAGATAATATGAATAAGACCAGTTATTTTTGAGGTTTACCTTCTGTCACAGTAAAGTTAGTGTCATTTTATGGATAGCCAGTTGCATCTGGATAATGAGAAATCTTTTACTTCATTAGCCAAAAAGGAAGTCTTCTAGTAATAGTTTTTTACATTTTATTAGTATGCATCCCACTATTTTAAATAAATAACATGGTAAAATGTCAAACGATAAGAGCGAGTAAACTTTCTAGTTCAGAAGATTTTAAAAATGAATTGTTTAACTTAAAGATGAAATCTAGAACACAGGATTACCAGAATTGGTTACTGGACAATATTTAGAATGAGTTAATTTCTTGCAGATGGGATCTTTATAAGACAGTTACACAATATGGCAGAGACAATGAGTAGATGCTTAAAAATGAGAATACCTCTAACTTTCATACAAGTCTTATATTGACCTTGACACACCAGCTATTAAGGATGTTATAAGGAATAACTGGCATATTTTGGAAGATGATCCAGTAGTGAACAGCATAATAGGTGAGGAACCTGTCTTGTGAATAAAAGAGCAGGCAAATTAAAAATTAGAGTACACTTCCAAAACTAGAAATGAGTCCACCATTCAAGTTAGGGGTACTTTTTCTTGTAACAAGTGTAACCAGAGTAAGATTTTATTCAATTCATCCTCATATTTTTGCCTTAATACTGAGATGAATTATTAGGTTCCAAATTATTGTAGTTGTGAGACCAACAATGTGGTGTAAACAGCAGAATCTTTAACATCCTAATATTTCTATATTGGGAGTACCACTAGAAAATTAAAATCAAGGGTATATGAACATTGTGACGTTATAAGCCAGAAAAATAACAAAAATGCTTTATTTAAACATTCAGTCAAATGTAAAAACTTCAAAGGATTTGCTTTTTTTTTGTGATTGACATTATTGAACCTGATATCGGGGGGAGATGCTGAAACTCCCTTTGATTCTAAGGAATATGACTGGCAAGCGAAATGAGATGCCATGTACAAAGGACTTAATGATCACATTAATTTCAAGTGTGTATGTTAAAGAAACAGTAATTAAGAAGGAAATGAAATATATGCATACAGATTTTATTTTGTTTTATTTTTATACATGTCCTGTTACATAATAGTTTTGTTAAATGAGTCTGCTTCTTTAGTAGTAACACTATTTCAAAACAATACAAAAGGAATTTTTATTGGTTAATAGATGACATCATGTTTCTGAAGAGTATTTAGTTAGGAATTACTTAATGCTTTCCAGAGTTTGATGAAGTCTGAATGTTTTGGACTAAGAGCTTACTCTGGTTTTATTCAAGGTGTTTTTTAACAAATATTGGTACTTTGTGAGCTTAGCCGATGTGGAAATGGTACTTTTTATTCATTTGGGTAGAATGTCAAGGATACGCTGCAGCACTGTGAACATGAGGGATTGCTCACAGCTTTCTGCTCCCCAAAGATCATTTCAAAGAAACCAGAACAGAGCTAAGAATAACTGGTTTGGGAATTGTAGCAGCCTGAGAAACAGCAGAGATTTGACAGAGGTTCCAGGGTAGAGAGAATTTCTCTGGTAACTGCCACCAGTGAGGCAGAGGTGATCCTCATCAGCAATAGCTCTGTGGTCCTGCATCAAGACCCAGGCAAATCAATCCCTGAACAATTGCCCTGCTGCCCTTTTCCAAAGGCAGTCAGGAGACAACTTTCACTGCACTCTGTGGTATAGCTGGCCATAAAAGGTGGCTAACTTCATGGCACCCATGCAAATAGGGAATAGTTGCATGAAAGCTGAATCATGCACCAATGCACTGTACAAACACGTACACAAATGCATGGATCTCGCCATACCCAATAGAACCAAGATGCTCTCCAAAAAAAGAAAGTCAATCTGGTGGTCCCCTGCCATAAACAAATTCTACAACAGAAGGAGGAAACTGATGCGGAATAAGGTGACGTCCCAATACTGGAAAAACTCCCTTATCAGCCTCAACAAAAAGTTGAGATCCCTCATCAAACCCTCTAAAGCTAGCTATGAAAACAGAATTGCAGCAGATAGTAAAGACAACCACTCACAGTAAGACACTGTCCGGTTTGATTCTCAGCTAGAGCGTCTTCTGCGTGGAGACGTGCGTGAATGGGCGTACCTTTGTTGAAGGTTGTGCATCAGGGCTGGTAACTCGGCACGTAAAAATCAACTACCAATCATTAGCGAACTGGAGTTCCGCTGTGGCGACCCCTAACTGGGAAAAGCTGAAAAAGACACAACAACAACAACAACAAGTAAAGACAACCACAAGGCCTTCTATAGTTATGTAAAGAATCTCTATGGCAATACCCAGATTTGCTCTGAGCTACTGCACAATGGTACCTCCTATACTGAGCCAACAGATATTGCCAATATACTGGCCGACAGATTCAGTGCCAACTTTACCCATCCCCCCAAAGGACCAATAATAATACCAGTAGATTGCCAGGCACCCAGTATTACTGCTGCACAGGTTAAAACAGCACTGTCCAAGGCCAAGAATACAGCTTCCATGGGACCTAACAATATCCTTGGCTGTGTTCTACATGAACTACAGAGTGAACTAGCACCTCACCTGTGTGCCCTGTTCAATCACAGCCTCACCTCAGACTTTGTCCCTACCGAATGGCACACTGCTACAGTCATCCCTCTCCACAAAGGAGGAGTGACTATAGACCCTAGGAACTATCACCCCATTAGCCTGATGAGTCTGATATGCAAAGCTATGGAACACATCATCATGGACCTAATAAACAAGGATATAGGGAATTTCCATACTCTGGATGCCACACAGTTTGGTTTTGTGAAGGGTAGATCATGCCTGCTCAACTTGGTCGACTTTTTTGAGTCAGTCACCAGAGCTGTGGATAAAGGCAAGGTGGTTCATGCAGCCTACCTTGATCTGGCCAAGGCATTTGATACCATTCCCCATTCAGGAATCATAGAAAAAGTCACTAAGCTAGGCATCAACCCCTAGATCACTAGGTGGGTTGCAAACTGGCTCACAGAACCCACAGTGTGAAAGTAGTGGACTCCAAGTCAGACTGCCGACCAGTCACGAGTGAAGTCCCACAGGGTTCGGTCCTGGGTACTCTCCTGTTTGGTAGCTACTTCTCTGAAGTCCAGGCCAACACAAAGGGTCTCTGGCTGACAATGTTTTTCTGACAATTGCAAGTTGGGAGCTATTATTAACCCCCCAAGTGATGTTGACATCCTATAGAAAGGCCTCACTAAGACCAACGACTGGTGTCAGAACCATGGCCTTAAGCTCAATGCCAAAAAATGTGTAGTCATCCCCTTTGGGAAAAATCCATTTCCCATGAATTACCACATTGATGGTAGCCCACTGAACACAGAAGGTGTTATAAGAGATCTGGGAACACAGGTTGACAGCAGTCTCTCTTTCGACCACCACATTGCCACTGTGGTCAGAAAGTCCTTCTATGTGGCACATCTCATCGCTAAGGGTTTTGCATCCAGGAAGAAGGAGGTCATTGTCTCCCTCTACTCTTCCCTCATTAGGCCAATCATTGAGTACAATGCCCCATTTGGCATGTACCTCACTAAACACCAACAACAACTGGAGAGGATGCAAAAGTACCTTACAAAGAGGATCCTAGGCTTTAAACACTTGTCCTATATGGACAGACTCAAAAAACTCCAACTAGTCTCCGTCTCATATCTCCTACTTAGAGGCAATCTCTGCTTGACATATAAAGTCATGTCTGATCCAGCTCTGTTAGAAATGCTACATCTAATGAAATCCCAATCCCTCCACACCACATACTCCAGTGACCTCAACCTCATTACCACAATCAACCGAACATACTGGAGGGACAGGTTCATAACCCAGAGATTGCCCTTGCTATGGAATAGACTTCCAATACATGTCAAACAGAGCACCTCACTGGCCCTCTTCAAAAGAAACCTTGATGAGTGGATGGGAAATAGAAAATTCACCCCGGGGATCACTCCAGTGGCTCTACTCGACAGAGGCACTGGGAACTAAGGTCGGGTGGCATGACATCAGGGTAATCCTATGGGCTAGGCTTGTAAAGGCTCCAGGGCCATTAGCCTAGTACACACCTTTGAACCTATGAACATATAATATGACAGGTGGATCAGGAAAATTATATTCAGAGGCCAGTTAATACCATTTTAAAACTACCCAGGGAGCCATCCTCCTATCCACCTTCAGTGCCACCTCATCAGAGGAGGGTGACTCAGTAGCAGGTAAGAAAAAACATCCAGGAGGTCCCTCCAGATCAGACCAGACAAGATCCAGGCATTACTGGTGCCAAAAATGCCTCTGGACCTCAGAAAAATTCTAGACCTAGGTTTACTGGCAAGTAGATTGGATCTGGTGTTTTGATTGCCAGAATGTGTATCTACACCTCAAGATAGCCAAACTGTCCATAAACTTCCTGCACTTTCAGGTGAGAGCCCATCATTACCAGTTCAGAGCACTGCCCTTTGGTCTCACCACAGACCTTCAAGTGATCAACAAGTGTATTATCATTCTAGGCACTGCCAACATGCAGTTTCTAGGGATGAAAATATCTCCCTACCTAGATGCCTGGCTCTTCAGTGCTCCTACAGTTGAAAAACTCATTATGACAAGACAGTCTTACTCCAGCTCTGTCCATCCTTGGGGATCACAGTGATTCTTTAATATTCCAACTGGAACCATCCAAAGTTCTGCCTCTCTTTTGCTGCCAGTTAGACATTAAGACATCTGCTGTCCATTCTGCTTACAGACAAAATTCCCACAGTAGTCCAAGCCTCGCAAGACTTCTTTCACAACCCAACACCAGACAATGCAGAAGTTGTCAAAGTGCTAGGTCTTATGGCAACTGTCATCCAAACACTTCCATATGCAAGACTATGCATCAAAGTTAATTTGGCAGCAATCTCTTCCTACTACCATACCTTGTAACCTCTTAGAACAAGAAATCTGGACAAAAATCATAAATAATGGGGGGAGAAAGGCCCAAAACAATAGCGACACTTTTTAAATAATGCTCTTACAAACTTAGAAAGTTGAATGAATGACAGGTTTTGCATTATTATGAGTTTTCTGAAGGGTATGAACTCTGAAACTCAAATGTCTGTCATTATTTTCTGACTTCAACCCTCAATGATTTGCCAAAAAAATACAATTTTATGAGAAACAGACCCAAAAATAAGAGGCAAAAATCTGAACATTCTGCAAAAATCTGTACAGTTGAGAGGTATTTGCATCATCCTCAATAGCCTCAGAAAGTTCTTTAAAGTATTCTTAAAAGGATAAAAATAAAGTGAAGATGGTAAAGGAGCAAACAAAGGCTGCAAATACTCAACAGCATATAAATTCCTTCCACAGAAGTATCAAAGACAGGAGCAGTCCAAACTGGAATACAAACTCACTTTATTCGTGCACTGGTAAGCGCTTTCACCCCTTCGGGCTTCCTCAGACCATTAAAACTTGGAAGACAAGAACAATTCTGCTTTTATACTTTCATAGTATACCAATTAAACAACTGATTAATCCAACATGTAGCTAATTCATTTAATTTCATTAAAGTGGTATTCTCATTAAAAGAATCTCACACTAAAAGACTATAAATCTAGCCTACTACTTACAAATATATAATAATTTAAAAACATAAAAAACATTAACTACATAGTTTAATAATAATTATTCATAGTAAACTTGTAGAACATAACTAAAACCCAAACATACAATGGAACTGTGCTCTTTCAAGACATAGAATAACACAAAAAATGCTCATAAAATATGTCCCATAATGAGGAATATATAATGCATGCAAACAAACTACACACATCAGTTCTCATGCTGAAAAATGATATACATGTGTCGGCAAGACATAAAAATGCTCATAAAATTATGTTCTATAAATCCCTATGTCACAAGATGGGATGCCAACTGGCTCACGGACAGAACCCACACTGTGAAAGTAGCAGACTCCAAATCCGACTTCAGACCAGTGACAAGTGGAGTACCACAGGGTTCAGTCCTGGGTCTTCTCCTGTTTGCTATCTACTTGTCTGAAGTACAGGCTAGCACAAAAGGGCTTTGGCTAACAAAGTTTGCAGATGACTGCAAACTAGGAGTCAAAATCGAAACTCCTAAAGATGTGGACATACTACAAAAGGGCCTCACTGAGACAGATGCCTGGTGTCAAAGCCATGGCCTGAAGCTCAATGCCAAAAAGTGTATTGTCATCCCCTTTGGTAAAAACTCTGTACCCATGAACTACCACATAAGTGGTAGTCTACTTAACACCGAAAGTATGATAAGAGACCTTGGGACACAGGTGGACAGTAGTCTCTCCTTTGATAATCACATCGCTACAGTGGTCAGGAAATCCTTTTATGTGGCTCACCTCATCACAAAAGGTTTCTCATCCAGAAAAAAAGAGGTCATTTTTCCCCTCTACTCATCACTCATTAGACCCATTATAGAGTAAAATGCCCCTTTTGGTATGTACCTCACAAGACATCTACAACAACTGGAAAGGCCACAGAAATACCTCACAAAGAGGATTACTGGCCTCAAACAAATGCCCTACACAGACTGTCTCAAAAAACTCCAGCTTTACTCCATCGCATATCGCCTACTCAGAGGCAATCTCTGCCTAACATACAAAGCTATGTCAAACCCAGAGCTGTTGGACAAGCTCCACTTAAAGAAATCCCAATCCCTCCGAGCTACACGCTCTAGGTACCTAAACCTTGTCACCACAATAAACAGGACATGCTGGAGAGATAGATTCCTGTCCCAGAGACTTCCCATACTCTGGAACAGACTACCTATCTATGTCGAACAGAGCTCCTCATTAGCACTCTTCAAGAAAAATATTGATGATTGGATGGGAAATACGAAATTCACCTCAGGGATCATTTCTGTGGCTCTGCTTGACATTGGCACAGGAAAATAATTTTCTTGGGTGGCGAAAGCCAGGGTACCTTTTTGGCTAGGCTTATATAGCCCTAGTGCTAATAGCCTAGTACCTACCTATGAACCTATCATCATCTTCTTTTGGCTGTTCCCGTTAGGGGTCGCCACAGCAGATCACCTATTTCCATTTCTTTCTGTCCTCTGCATCTTGCTCTGTCACACCAACCACCTGCATGTCCTCTCTCATCACATCCATAAACCTTATCTTAGGCCTTCCTCTTTTCCTGTTACCTGGTAGCTTCATCCTTAGCATCTTTTTCCCAATATACTCAGCATCCCTCCTCAGCACATGTCCAAACCAACATAATCGTGCCTCTCTGGCTTTGTCTCCAAACCTTCCAACCTGGGCTGACCCTCTAATATACTTATTCCTAATCCTCTCCACCCTTGTCACACCCAGTGCAAATCTTAACATCTTTAATTCTGCCACATCCAGCTCAAACTCCTGCCTTTTTGTTAATGCCACTGTCTCCAACCCATATAACATAGCTGGTCTCACTACCCTCTTGTAGACCTTCCCTTTCACTCTTACAGGTACTCGTCTGTCACAAATCACTCCTGACACTCTTCTCCACCCACTCCATCCTGCCTGTACTCTCTTCTTCACCTCTCTTCCACATTCACCGTTACCCTGAACTATTGACCCCAAGTATTTAAACTCATCCACCTTCGCCACCTCTACTGCTTGCATCCTCACCATTTCTCTATCCTCCTTCTCACTCACACACATATATTCTGTCTTAGTCCTGCTGACCTTCATTCCTCTTCTCTCTAGAGCATATCTCCATCTCTCCAGGGTCTCCTCCACCTGTTCCCTACTCTCACTACAGATCACAATGTCATCTGCAAACATTATAGTCCACGGGGACAACTGTCTGATCTCGTCTGTCAACCTGTCCATCACCATTGCAAATAAGAAAGGGCTCAGAGCTGATCCTTGATGTAACCCCACCTCCACCTTAAACGCATTCATCACTCCCACCGCAGACCTCACCGCTGTCACACTACCCTCGTACATATTCTGAACCACTCTTACATACTTTTCTGACACTCCTGACTTCCTCATACAGTACCACAACTCCTCTCTAGGCACCCTGTCATATGCTTTCTCTAAGTCTACAAACACACAATGCAACTCCTTCTGATATTCTCTGTACTTCTCCATCAACACTCTCAGAACAAAGATCGCATCTGTAGTGCTCTTTCCCGGCATGAAACCATACTGCTGATCACTAATCATCACGTCCCTTCTTAACCTTGCTTCCACTTCCACTACTCTTTCCCATAACGTCATGCTGTGACTGATCAATTTAATCCCTCTGTAGTTACTACAGCTCTGCACATCACCCTTATTCTTAAAAATCGGTACCAAAACACTTTTTCTCCATTCCTCAGGCATCCTCTCACTTTCCAAGATTTCATTAAACAATCTGGTTAAAAACTCCACTGCCATTTCACCAAAGCACCTCCATGCTTCCACAGGTATGTCATCTGGGCCAACAGCCTTTCCATTCTTCATTCTCTTCATAGCTATCCTTACTTCCTCTTTGCTAATCCATTGCACTTCATGATTCACTATCCCTACATCATCCAACCTTCTCTCTCTCTCATTCTCTTCATTCATCAACCCCTCAAAGTACTCTTTCCATATCCTCAACACACTCTCCTCGCTTGTGAGTATATTTCCCTCATTATCCTTTATCACCTTTACCTGCTGCACATCTTTCCTAGCTCGGTCCCTCTGTCTAGCCAATCGGTACAGGTCCTTTTCTCCCTCCTTAGTGTCCAACCTTTCATACAACTCTTCATATGCCTTATCCTTAGACTTCACCACCTCTCTCTTTGCCATACACCTCATCTCCTTATATTCCTGCCTACTTTCTTCATCTCTCTGACAATCCCATTTCTTCTTTGCCAACCGCTTTCTCTGTATACTCTCCTGTACTTCCTCATTCCACCACCATGTCTCCTTGTCGTCCTTCCTCTGTCCAGATGTAATACCAAGCACCTTTCTAGCCATCTCCCTTACTAGCTCTGCTGTAGTTACCCAGCTATTTGGTAACTCTTCACTGCCACCCAGTGCCTGCCTTAACTCATCCCTGAACTCCACCTCACAATTACCCTTTTTCAATTTCCACCATTTGATCCTTGGCGCTGTCCTCACACTCCTCCTCCTCTTCTTGATCACCAACGTCACCCAACAAATCACCATCCTATGCTGTCTATGCTGTCTAACTACACTTTCTCCAGTCACCACTTTACAGTCTCCAATCTCCTTCAAACTGGCCCTCCTACATAAGATATAATCCACCTGTGTGCATCTTCCTCCACTCTTGTATGTCACCCTATGCTCCTCCTTCTTGTTAAAATACATATTCACCACAGCCATGTCCATCCTTTTCACAAAATCCACTACCATCTGACCTTCTGTATTCCTTTGTTTAACACCATACCTACCCATCACTTCCTCATCCCCTCTGTTCCCTTCACCAACATGCCCATTGAAATCTGCTCCAATCACCACTCTCTCACCCTTGGGTACAGTCATCACCACTTCATCCAATTCACTCCAAAATTTTTCTTTCTCATCCATTGCACACCCAACTTGTGGAGCATATGCACTAACAACATTCATCATTACACCATCAATTTCCATCTTCATAAACATCACTCTATCCGACACTCTTTTCACCTCCAAAACACTTTTCGCATACTGTTTCTTCAGAATAACTCCTATGCCATTTCTCCTCCCATCCACACCATGATAAAACAATTTGAGCCCACCGCCGATACACCTAGCCTTACCCCCCTTCCATCTGGCCTCTTGCACACACAATATACCAACCTTCCTTCTGTCCATCATATCAGCTAGCTCTCTTACTATACCAGTCATACTACCAACATTCAAAGTTCTGACCCTACCACAGTCCTAGCCTTTCTCCTCTCTTCCTGGCTTCGGCCATGCCTTCCGCCTCTTCTCCTCCTTCGGCCAACAGTAGCCCAATTTCCGCCAGCACCCTGTTGGCTAACAGTACTGGTGGAGGTCATTGTTAACCCGGGCCTCGACCGATCTGGTATGTAAATAGTAACTGGTGACTGCATGAAAGGTTTTGGCAAAGTTTTATGCCGGATGCCCTTCCTGACGCAACCCTCCCCATTTATCCGGGCTTGGGACCGGCACAAAGAAATGCACTGGCTTGTGCATCCCCAGTAGCTGGGTTACCTACCCATGAACCTATAATAAGGAATATATAATGCATGCAAACAAACTACGCACATTAATTCTCATGCTGAAAAGTGATATGCATGTATCAGCATAGAGGCATTACTCTATTAATTACTTGGTTATAAGCCTGCGTGCTTTTAATACAGGTTTCAGGGGTACCTTATCATTCAAGCAAGGGGTTTTGTTGGCCCTACATCTGATAATCCACTTAAGCTCACATCTCTCAATAAAGTTTCTAAGGTCCCCTCCTCGACTACTAGGACTAATAGTCTGGATCACCATAAACTTAAAACTATGCTGGTGGCCACACTCTTGGACAAGTTTGGAAAGTGCATTGGTATCTGAGACTATACGAATCTGATAGACATGTTCTCTTATCCTGTTCCTTAACTTTCTGTTGGTCTTCCCAATGTAATATGAAGGGTACATTATACAGCTTGCCAAATAGACAACATGTTCTGTCAAACAATCTGCACTGACACTAAACCTGAACTCATGCTTCGTGGCCGGGTGTATAAACATCTCGCTGTCATCGATGTAATCAAAAAATTGCATCTACCACAGCGACTGGTACACTGTGAATCAATGGCATCAAGATCACTGCTAGCTCTCGAGTAGCATAGAAGTTTCTTTAGATTGTTCTTATTTTTATACATGAAAGTAGGATGGTCACCTACCAACTCATTAATGGTTGGATCCACTGTCAGTATACCCCAGTTATTAACAATGATGTCTTTGATCTCATTGGTATCCTGTGTATAGAATATGGGAACCCTGACTTCTGGACATGAGGGTTTCTCAACTGGGTTCATACCCAGGCCATTTGAAGAAAAATAAGTGCGGGCACTACTACCCCTCAATGCCTCAACTCCTTCAAAACCCTCACATACTTCATCCACATTATAGGATCTAGCCAACAGCCTGTCTTGCAATCCCTTCAACTCATTCTGAAATCCCCCATCAGTGAGGTTGAGCCTAGAGGCTCTCATAACCTGACCTTTGATCACATTCTTAAACACATACCTAGGGTGCATACTCGTCCTGTGCAGAAGTGTATTCCTGTGGCATGGCTTCCTATAAACACCAGTATTCAGGGTCCCATCCCCTAACTTCTCCACAAAGACATCCAAGAAAGCAATATAAGTGTGTGAAGTGACCATGGTAAACTTTAAATAATTAGTGAGCCCATTCATCTCATTTAGGAACACTACAAGTCGTTTCTGCCCTCCTGTCCATAATAAAAACAGCTCATCCACAAATTGTTTGTAAAAGCAAATGTAATTCTGGAAGCTATTTAAAGGGAAAAGTTTCTCTCTCTCTCCCAAGTAGCCATAACCAAGTTGGCCTAGCTATGCCATCTCGCTGAATGTAGACCTGTTCACGTTATTTTCAAGGACAGCTTCTAAAAGTGAACACAAAAGATTTATAAACTTGTCACTGTCTTCAGTATACCTTACCAATGAGCAGTGTATACAGCTAATGACATCTTCATTTGGAATTATGGTAAACAGTAATTGCACATCTAAGGTAATAAACACATACTCAAAATCTACAGACAGTAACCTTGTTTCTTCATATAATTCAATAAGAAACTGTTTTGTGTCTCTTAGAACATGTGGAATCTTGTTCACAACTGGTCTTAGGAACTTCTCCAGCTACAAGGACATGGGTTCTGTCACCCACCCCCTCCCTGCCACTATAGGTTTCATTGGTGGATTGTGGGGGTTCTTATGGACCTTGGGGAGTCCCTGTATGACTGGTATAAGTGGACAGTCTACCTTCAGAAATTTATGCAACTCAAGTGTAATCACATTACATTTCAAAAGATCATCTAGCATGCCATACAGCCTGAACACCAAAACTTCCACTTCCCCCATAGAAAGTATACCATAGAACTTCTCATCATTTAACATAGATACCATACTATTGTCATAATCCAGCATGTTCATTGCCACTATCAGTCCGCAGATAATGTTATGGATGTTAAATTATTTAGTAGGAATGTACAACTTAGGTTAGAGTTTAACAATATTGCCCCATCAGAGGGACTTAGATTTTGTAAACCCAGTATGTACAATCCTAACCTCCACCCCCTATTGGATGCCTTTACTAAACTGGTTGAAGACAACGTATACCAGATGGAACTTAATAGAAAGTCCATGAGAAGAAGGGAGAACTTATCTGTTAGACATAGGACTGCTTTGAATCGACTTAAATGTGATGATGCCATTAGAATCAGACCAGACGATAAAGGCGGACTGATAGTGGTAATGAACACGTTGGATTATGTGTTTGATTCAGTTATTCTTAAAAGGAGTTTTCCATTCCAGGCCTCTACTGACCCATCCTTCTCTATCACTGGACTTATTTATTTATTTTTTTAGAAAAACTAATCCTTTGCTCGAACCTGCTATTTCACCTGCGATTAAACTCCTCTCCTGAAAACTCTTTTTCTGGCGGACATCACCTTAACTACAAGAATTTCAGTGTTGCACATTGTCTTTATGAATACAATGAATGGAAATTTGAATGACAGAGTCACTTTTAGAACTAACAACCTGCAGAAGAGAAAGGAAAAAAGACCAATTATTTGCCTTTTTCCAGATGAAAGATGGGTCAGAAAGTGGCCAAACTATCATCATCCAAGTGATTATCTGACTACATCAGATTTGCTATTCTAACAACAAACTCTGGCCCCCATCCAAGCCAAGAGTATACTGTCAGGGCTCAGGCTTATCTCAGTGACTTTCCTCTGAAACCTGTCCTTGGATAAAATTTGTACAACTATGACTCAGTCTTACATATGTGTGCTAAACATTACAGTCTGGATATTTTATCAACGGGTAGAGCCTCCTTTGGGAGACTTCCATTATCAGAAATATCTTGGCTTAGTACCACCCAAGGTCTGCTGAGGACTCCATCCATTCTAGTTTATGTGTAGGACCAACCTAAATATACAAGTTATGTACTTATATTTAGTTGGTCTCAGAATGTACACTGGGAACATCCAGCCCACCTGCCCCCTCCAAATTGAGTTATCCCAAGGAACCTAGAGGAGGACCAGAAGCTTACAAATGGCACTAGGTTGCTAAACTGTCCACATCTTCAGGCATCTTTTTTTTTTTTTTGTAATTATTACCCTTTTTATCAGTAGCTGAGAACAATGCATGATGGAAGATGGAAGGAGCTCAAGCTACCCAGAGTTCTCTTGCTGTGGAGATGACAAGCCTTCTGAGAACAGTCTATCTTTTTCCAGTGTATGGACTGAGGCCAACCAATTATTTTTTCATTAATTCATGCATTTCTGAGAAAATTCAGAGCTTACATTTGCATCTGACAAAATTCACCTCAAGTTCATAGTTTCATAGGTAGGTACTAGGCTACCAGCCCAAGGGCCTACGTAAGCCTAGCCAACAAGGTTCCCTGGCTTATGCCCCCCAAGAACGTTATTTTCCTGTGCCAATGTCGAGCAGAGACACAGAAGTGATCCCCGAGGTGTATTTCCTATTTCCCATCCACTCATCAAAATTTTTCTTGAAGAGTGCTAATGAAGAACTTTGCTTGACATATATGGGTAGCCTGTTCCAGAGTATGGGAAGTCTCTGGGACAGGAATCTATCCCTCCAGCATGTCCTGTTTATTGTGGTGACAAGGTTTAGGTCCCCAGAGTGTGTAGCTTGGAGGGATTGGGATTTCTTTAGGTGTAGCATGTCCAACAGCTCTTCCTTTAAATACATTAGTTACATCCCTTTTTGCACACAGTTCCTTTTTGCACACACTCCCTTTTTTGCACACGATCCCTATTAGTATGCACACGGCACCACAAGGCTATCACTGTCTGACCAATTTACCTTATGTAACTGCGATTGTAATGTTAATGAAAATGTACACAGCACCCTGCCTGTTCACACTTTACTATTGGAAAGGAACTGTTGTTAATTTAAATGGCCTGCTAGAACTAATGTATTTAAAGGAAGTGAAAATGGTTGCTCATAGTTATGAAACCTGTCTTTTTGAAGAAGTCTTGATAATAAATAAGATGAAAGCGCTAAAGTACTACAAGAGTTGTTGGTGTGATTTACTATTTTTTGAATGCTGTTACTGTCACGAAGTTCATTTCTTAATACATATATATATATATATATATATATATATATATATATATATATATATATAAATGTATATGAATATAGATATATATATATATATATATATATATATATATATATATACATGAATATAAATGTATATGAATACATTCTTCTGGTATGGTTATTGGCCCTTTTGGGGGTGAGAGGGGGGTGAAGCTTGCACTGAACCTGTCTGCCAGGATGTTGACGATATTGGTCGTTTCAGTGTATTTTTTGCCATTCTGCACTAACCCCGAGCAGATATGAGCATTGCCACTTAGATTCTTGACATAGCTAAAGAATGCCTTGTGGTTATCGTTGGAGTCCGTGGCAATTTTTCTTTCAAAGCTCGCCTTTGATGATTTTATGAGGGATCGTAGTTTCTTGCTGATACTGACCAGGGATGTCTTCCCTTCTTGGGATTTTACTCTTTTCTGTACTAGTTTCCTCCTTCTATTGTATAGCTTGTTTATGGCAGGAGTCCAACAGACTGGTTTCCTTTTGTTGGAGGAGTGAGTCTTGGTTTTGCTTGGGATGGCTCGATCCATGCATTCTTGTAGCTGCCCGTAGAATGCATTAGTAAAGGATTTTGCAGCTTGGACAGTGTTATCCTTCAGCATGGGGGCTTTGAAAGTTTCCACCTCGGTCTTAAGTAATGTGAAGTTTGCTTTTGAAAAGTTTTTCATGGTGGTTTCCTTGTCCGGGGGTGGGAGCAGAATATGGATATCTAAAATTATTTGTTTATGGTCAGATCTAACCAGTGAGGGGTTGACCTCTGTTGTGGAACACTGGTCGCCCATGTTGGTGATGACCAGGTCCAAAATGTTGTCACCTCTGGTGGGACCAGTTGAACCAGTCAAACCAGGGTGTTTGAGTTTATAAATTCTAGGAAAAGTTGGGCAAGGGAGTTAGTCCTTGAGTAGTTCTCCCAGTTAATGTTTGGGTAATTGAAATCACCCAATATTAGTGTGTTCAGTAGGACCTTTATGTTTCCCAGTGTTTCCAGAAAAGTGGAATGGGTGTCCTGGGACATGGTGTGTGATCTGTAGCAAGCTACAATTTCAATTGCAGTTTTGCCCATTGTTAATTGCACGTGAATGATCTCTGAAGCATCGTGCTGTGCCACTAACCTGGAGGTGTGGGTATCCTTAATAAATATGGATACGTCCCCACCTTTTATATTTCAGTTTGGGTTCTGTGGCCGAAATGTATGGTATGAGTTGTAGCCTGGTAGTGCTGGGGTGCTCTCTGGAGCCTTAAACCAGGTTTCTATTACTGCACATATATCGATTTTCTCCATACTGAGGAGTGCCTCGAGTGCATGCATTTTGAGGTTTAGACTTCTGGCATTGAGTGGCATTACCCTCAGTTTTTTGTTACTTGTGCTATTTACGGAGGTGGGTTTGTCTTTTGAACCTTGCCTAAAAAAGGCACTATGGGGGTGGCAAGACCCTTGGCCATTATTTGAAAGCCTAAGGGTGACAGGTGCAAGCTGTCTCTAGCGAAGCAGTGTGGCTTGTCGAGCATGTCATCCCAGGTGGACAGACACTGGATCCCCTTTGAATGACACCAGAAACTTAGCCAATTGTTGAAATCGAGAATGTTTTCTTTATACCGTAGTATCATTCTTGGTGAGGGCAGGATGCTACTCAGGGTCATACCGGCCTGGGCTATGTGATCAGAGAGCTCTTCCATGTCTCTTTTCATGTAGTGCAGGGAGGTACGGCTCAGATCATTCACACCAACATGGACAATGACAGAGTCATATTTGTACTTGTTCTGGAGTGACCCGAGTGCTTGTGTTATGTGGTGGATCCTGGCACCTGACAGGCAACTAACAGTAACCTTCTCCTTATTCAGCCTAGTGAGTAGGACATTAGTGTCCATGACTATAGAGTCACCTATTACTAGTATGTTGGGTATGTTATTTTGCCTTAAGGGCTGTGATTGCATGGCACACTGGTTTTGTGAAGTATGTGTTTCATAGTTTGTGCTGGGGGGTGGAGGTTGCTTGGATGTTTGCTTTAGAGGTCTCTGTTGGTTTTGCAGATTTTTATTTAGAGCCTCCGAGTATGTTTTCATGTATTTATGTGTGTTTTTTGCTTGTGCTGGTTTAATGGGTCTGTGTAAGACTGGTGGTGTGATGCAAGTATTTTCCTTCTCTTCTTGACTGTCTGATCCAGTCTTGGGTTGAGAGAGCTTAGCCTCTAGTTTGGCTGTATAACTGCATCTCTCGCACGTATTAGTGTTTGGTGGTAGGAGGGGGGGGGTTGTCTGTGTACATGAGGCAGTTGTAACATTGCCTCAAAATGCCCAGATTCACCAGTTGGACTTGAGAGTACACCTGAAACTGCCCTTTGGACATGCCTGGATAGGTACAGTGAACTGTTTTACTGGATGGCTGGTAAGGTCGAATAGAGAGCCTTGTCCTTCTGTACAGTACAGGTGGGTCTAGTGCTAGGGTTTATAAGTGCTTGCTCTAAGTTTTGAGCAAGTGCCGAGCTGAGAAATGAATGGCTTGAGTGTTTAAGTTGAAAGTTTGTCAAGTTCAAAGGGAAAAATTCAAGAGGGGACCTTGTGGAGCCAGAAATAGTTTTACCCTAGCTAACCAGTATGCAAAATCGGTTAAATATGATATTTATAGCAGGGAAATGAAAGAGATAGAAATTAGCCCAAAATGACCAATAAACTAATAATTTCTGGGCTGAAACCACTCCTTCAGGGACAGATAAGCTGCTCAAAGCTCCTCATATATATATATTGGTGTCTGTTGTTAAAGATGACTGTTAGAGCCAAGCGAGTACTGAGACTGTACATTTTGGCCGGAACCAAACTGTAATTCCGTTGCTGCATTTAAATTCAAACTCAGATCTGCCTTGTCTGAAGGACATGAAATCAGAAGTAGAGCCATTGTAATTAAAATGAAAGTCAGTCCCACGATTTCTATAACTAAACCTATGTCTCCCATCAGATCTTAATGGGTATGCTCTGTCATTATTATATTGCAGCCAATCTCTGTATAATTTCTGTTTCTTCCTGTGTACAATAGTGGCTAAATGATTCTCGGTTGAATGCCATTGAAAACATGTAACAAGGAGTCCAGATGTGGATGTTTGATTACTTGATTATGTCCTTCCACAATTTTATTAGAAATCTCTGCCATTTGCTGTTTATTACGGTCGATGAGAGATCTAATAACTAGCAATCCAGTTGTATTATACAAGGCTACCAGTTCTTTGTAAAATGAAGTGTCTCTGGACAGATTGTTACCTCTCAGTGAATCATCCGACATACTCAAGTGAGAAAATAATATAATTAACCAGCAAACTGGTATATACTACAAAGAGAATTAAAACATATAAAAATACACTTTGGACTGAGGTAACAAAATAATAAGATAATCAAGTTTCTGGATAAACTCACAGGAGTCTGTATTAGTGCTTTCATCCGTTTAATAACTGGACTTCTTCAGAAATTGAATATAATCAGTAAACAACAATATAAAACAAGTGCATAGTAATGGGTTGTACAATATATAAAAAGAAAAATGGCTCAATAGCTTAGTATAATAGTGTTGAACAAACAAATACATTCAACCAATAAAAAACATTTACCTACTGTAAAAGTAAAGTGATACCTAAACATTATCCAGTGATGAAAAACATTATTAGTGCCATTTTAAGGCACATGTAATATTCAGTGTCTCATTTAAGCTGAGTGGGGCTTCAGCATTTAATCTAAACTGCCACAACAATTCCCTTACTTCCAGGAGAGTATTACTGTCACCAAAAAACTGAGGAACATTTTCAAGAACAAAAAATGTAAAGCTAGTGAAAGCTATACAAAACTGGCTATGCTTCGCTAATGCATTTTTGCTATCTTTGTTTTTAATAGCTGCAAAGTGTTCCTTAATTTTTGTGGATAACCTTCTAATAGTTTTTCCTATGTAAAACACTGAACATGAGCAACAAATAGCAGCATATAAAACAAAAACTGATTTGCAATCAAAGTATTGTTTTAATGCAATAGAAAAGTTGTTATGCATAACATATATATGAATATATAAATGCACTCACTCGAGGCACTCCTTAAAATGGAGAACATTGACATCTGTGCAGTGACCTGGTTCAAAGCTCCAGAGAGCACCCCTGCATTACCAGGCTACAATTCATACCACACCTTTCGGCCACCTAACCTAGAACGAAGCACTAAAGGTGGAGGCATGTCCATGTTCATTAAGGATATCCACACCTCCAGGCTAGTTGCACAGCATAATGCATCTGAGATTATTCAAGTGCAACTAACTCTGGACAAGACCGCAATCCAAATTGTAGCTTGCTACAGACCCCCCACCATGCCCCAGGATTGCCATTCCTCATTTCTTGATACACTGGAAAGTATTAGGGTACAACCCAACACCCTAATAATGGGCGATTTCAACTACCCCACCATTAACTGGGAAAACTACTCATGTACTAACTCTTGCTCAACGTTTTCTAGAATTCATAAATTCCAACGCCTTGGATCAACTTATTCACATCCCCACCAGGGGCAGCAATATCCTCGACCAGGTCATTACCGACATGGGAAACAGGTGTTCCACACCAGAGGTCAATTCCTCGTTGGTCAGATCCGACCACAAGCTAATCAGCCTAGACGTCCACATCCCACCCCCAATTAGGGAAACCATCGTAAAAAACTTCTCCAAAGCCAACTTCACACTTCTTAAGACAGAAGTGGCAAACTTCACGACACCCATGTAGATGGACAATAGAGGTATGATTGCTGAATCCTACAAAAATGCACTTTCTAAGCACTTACACGAGTGCATGGATCATGCTATCCCTAATAGAATGAAGATGTTATCCTCCAAAAAAAGGAAACCAATCTGGTGGTCCTCTGCCATAAACAAACTCTACAACAGAAGAAAGAAACTGTTGCAAAAAAGAGTAAAATCCCATGACTGGAGGAACTCCCTGGTCAACCTCAGTAAGAAGCTGAGATCACTCATAAAATCCTCTAAAGCTAGTTACGAAAACAAAATTCTCACTGACTCTAAAGACAACCACAAAGCATTCTATAGCTATGTCAAGAATCTCAATGGGAACACTCAGATCTGCTCTGAGTTACAGCACAATGGTGCTAAATATACAGAACCAACTGATATTGCCAACATCCTAGCAGATAGGTTCAGTATTAACTTTACCCCCTCTCACCCCCTAGAAGGCCCATCTCTATGCTGGAAGAATGCAAAGTTCCTATAATCTTGGCTGCAGAGGTAAAAAACACACTCTCCAAAGCCAAGAACACAGCATCCATTGGACCTGACAATATACCAGGCTGCATTCTACACGAACTACAGAATGAACTGGTACCCTACCTAAGTACCATGTTCAATCACAGCCTCACCTCAGGCTTTGTACCCACTGAATGGCGCACCGCAACAGTTATCCCACTCCACAAAGGGGGAGCCACGATGGACCCCGGGAACTACTGCCCCATTAGACTGACGAGCCTGGTCTGCAAGGCCATGGAACATATTATTGTGGAACTCATAAACAAAGACATTGGTAATCTCCAAACTCTAGACCCTACCCAGTTTGGATTTGTAAAAGGCAGATCATGTCTCCTAAACCTGATTGACTTCTTTGAAGCAGTCACCAAAGCCATAGCTGAGGGTAAAATGGTTCACACAGCTTATCTAGATCTCACCAAGGCTTTTGACACCATCCCCCACTCTGGAATTATAGATAAGCTCACTAAACTAGGTATAAATCCCTATGTCACAAGATGGGTTGCCAACTCGCTCATGGACAGAACCCACACTGTGAAAGTAGCGTATTCCAAATCCAACTTCAGACCAGTGACAAGTGGAGGACCACAGGGTTCAGTCCTGGGTCTCTCCTGTTTGGTATCTACTTCTCTGAAGTGCAGGCTAACACAGAAGGTCTTTGGCTAACAAAGTTTGCAGATGACTGCAAACTAGGAGCCATAATCGAAATGTCTAACGATGTGGGCAAACTACAAAAGGGCCTCACTGAGACAGATACCTGGTGTCAAAGCCATGGCCTGAAGCTCAATGCCAAAAAGTGTATTGTCATCCCCTTTGGTAAAAACTCTGTACCCATGAACTACCACATAGCTGGTAGTCTAATTAATGCTGAAAATGTGATAAGAGACCTTGGGACACAGGTGGACAGTAGTCTCTCCTTTGATAATCACATCACCACAGTGGTCAGGAAATCCTTCTACGTGGCTCATCTCATCACAAAAGGATTCTCATCCAGAAAAAAAGAGGTCATTGTTCCCCTCTACTGATCACCCATTATAGAGTACAATGCCCCTTTTGGTATGTACCTCACAAGACATCTACAACAACTGGAAATACACAGAAATACCTCACAAAGAGGATTACTGGCCTCAAACAGATGCCCTACGCAGACCGTCTCAAAAAACTATAGCTTTACACCATTGCATATCACCTACTCAGGGGCAATCTCTGCCTAATATACAAAGCTATGTCAAACCCAGAGCTGTTGGACATACTCCACTTAAAGAAATCCCAATCCCTCTGAGCTACACGCTCTAGGGACCTAAACCTTGTCACCACAATAAACAGAACATGCTGGAGGGATAGATTCCTGTCCCAGAGACTTCCCATACTCTGGAACAGACTACCTATCTAAGTCAAACAGAGCTCCTCATTAGCACTCTTCAAGAAAAATCTTGATGATTGCATGGGAAATGGGAAATTCACCCCAGGGATCACTTTTGTGGCTCTGCTCGACAGGGGCACAGGAAAATAATTTTCTTGGGTGGCGAAGCCATGGTAGATTTTTTGGCTAGGCTTATATAGGCCCTAGGGCCAATAGCCTAGTACCTACCTATGAACCTATAATATATATATATATATATATATATATATATATATATATATATATATATATATATATATATATATATATATATGACTATATCTATATATGAATATATCTATATATGAATATATCTATATATCTATATATTTATATATATATATATATATATATATATATATATATATATATATATATATATATGTGTGTATATATATATATATATATATATATATATATATATATATATATATATATATATATATATATATACACACACACACACACACACACACACACACACACACACACACACACACACACACACACACACACACTCACTTCTCAGTTGGTGCACGTAATCACAACTTGAAAAACGCCAAACTGTGCATGGATACGAAACACAATCTCAGACAGAACCCAGCAATGGTTTGTTGTGCTTATATTAAGCAGTTATTAGGTTTGAGCAAAATAAGGTTTGAGCAAAATAAGGTTCGATCCATATATTTTTTCTAAATCAGGTTTATTAATCCTTCATTGTGGTGACTTCGGACTGCCACGACTCCACAGCAAACAAACCGGTTTCACCCAATAGGCGTCCTCAGTGTTCAAATGCCTGGATTCACTTGCAACACATTGATATACATTTTTCCAACACTTCTTTAAAGTGACAGATCACCCTATAACAAAATTCACATGAAAATGCACCTCTGATTTTAGAGAGACTAACTAAACTAATGTATTTAGCACAGTTTTATGTCATATTTTGAAAGTAAAATAAAAAATAAAAATAAAATTGTATAATACATGATAATAAAAACATAAAGACACAAATAACTAATAAAGGCCAATGTATATTAAAGGTTTTCATTCAACCCTGGCTTGTAAATAGCTCCCAACTTTAATATCCACATCTTTTCCTTTAAATCTAATATTTTGTGTTTTTTTATTGTAGTCAGATTTTCACCCAACACCCTATCTATCCCTACAAAAATGAAATGTGCACTTCTATGATCTAACTGGTGCTTATACAAAGCACTACGAGTTCTTTTACAATTCATGTCACTGTCATGAAGGGCAATTCTATTTTTAAAAGACCTAGAAGTCTGCCCAATGTAAAAAGCGCCACACTTACATACTACCATATAAATAATCCAGTCAGTACTACATGTAATTGAGACCCTGATGTCATAAACTCTAGTCGTATTAACAGATGTGAAGGACTTGGTTTTAGATACCAGTTTACAATATACACAATTCCCACAGAATGTACTTCCTCTCATACTTTCTCTTAGTGTTGCTCTATTCATAAATGAAGACTTTTTTATGTTTATTGAAATATTCTCCTAAATTCTTCCCCCTACGATAACCAAAATTGCAATGGTCATCTACCATCTGTTCAAAAAAAGGATAATTTCTTAAAATTGACCAATATTTCTCTACAATCTGTTTAATATATATATATATATATATATATATACATAT